>NW_026555247.1:42242500-42490000 GCF_021234165.1 Pteronotus mesoamericanus
CGGGGCTGGCTGCCTCCTGGAGATGCCCGCCCTTGGGAGAGGGACAGTCTTTGTTACTTTACATCAATGGGCTCCTTTTATAATTTGGGAAAGAAGATCAGGGAGTGTTTCTTGCATTCAAACTAAATTCCATTTTTACAGAAGAACGACTTTCTCTTTGAACTCCTAGAAGAATAACAGAGAACTTGGAATTTGTGTTCAGATTTATAATAATGTCGATGCTTTAAAACTAATTTTTAATCCTTTGATCTAATGGTTTAGTGTTCTATTCTTACGTTTTGAAATGAATTTAAATATGGTAATGTAGTTAACATCAAATCATAATGATAATTTGTTAAAGGCTATTTCAGTCTATAAAACTTTGATTACTAGGAATTTAGCTGTGGTTTTATGAGTTTTCCCATATGATTGCCCACAAATTTTCATGTTGACTAAAATTGTAAATTGTTTAAACTGTTCAAATAAATTACTTAGCAATTAAACCTGCAGCAAAATTGTAATTCATCTTAAATTTAGCACAGAGGTTTGACTCTCTTTCTGAGGAAAACAACTGAAGGAACATAATATTGAAATGTGTAAATTCAGTATTTTGCATGCACTGTTTTACATAGGACAAAAGCGTTCCTAGCACTGGGTATAGGAAAGCCTTTTACTAACGTGGATTAGTTTTGTAGTAGAGGATCACTGGGGAGAATTCCGGCTTTTGTTTTGTCCAGATTTCATTCTTTGACATATAAATTTTTAACATTTGTGTTTTCTTCCTAACTCGTGGCACTTCAAATTTTAACACTTAAACTCACACGCAGCCAACTGAAGTCCTGAAACTTTGATTCATACTAGGTATTACCTGTTATGCTGAGAGGTGCATAACCCGAGAACATTAAAAAGACATTGACACGAAAATAACATTTAAAAAGTTCCTTTTCCTGTTCATTTCACTAGATACAGTGATAAAGCTCTCATGTAACATAGGCTTCATCTTCTGTATCAGAATTTATATTGTTTGCCTGTTAATTAGAGATTTCTTGCCTGCACATTTGTAAACATCTGTATGAGGCAGGTAGCATTGGCATGGATTTGGAACCTGAATTTACATACTCAGAGTAATTGTAGGTACATTTGTCACGTGAAGGTTCTGTTTCAGCACTGTTGCCATTCTAGATAAAAATCTTTGTTTTGGGTTTCTTTGCTAGTTTGTGAGCCAAAGCCTACCAGTACCCTTACTTTATGATAAGGTATGCGTTATATCATACTTGGTCTTAGTGTTATATACCATTCCATCTTTTCTACTGTAATTTTGTTATTCTTGTGCTAGCTTTGTATACTTCCTTCCTCTGAGTCTGCTGATTGGATTGTGTTCCATTACCCTTTTAATTCAGCTGTGACCTTCTTTATTCTAATAATATTTTTTATTCTCAATTTTTTTCTGATAAGCAAAACTTTCGTCACATTGCTTCCTCATGCCTCAACTTTTCCAATTATTGAGATCATTTCTCTGTTCTGCTTGCATTCCAGTGGTTTCTTTCTTTTTTCTTTTTTTTTTTTTTTTTAAATGGAAATGAACTTCAACCCCCTTGCCTTCTACAAGTCATGTTTTCCTTACCATCTTGTGGCCTACCTAATCACTTATTTCTTTTTTAGGAAATGAGCAGTTTGAAATGAACTATACGAATATGTAATTCTGTTGTGATAGGGTGAAGTCTAAAACCAATCTTTTTTTCTCTCTTTCATTTGTCATTATAGTCTTTGGTCAACATAGCTGAAATTAATTCTATAAAATTGCCTTCATGCTTCCATTTCTGGGATCAGCGTGCTTCCGTGGGAATCCTGCTTCTCTGCTTGCCGGGGCAGCATATTTAGAGTGCCACAAACGTGGGCCATGAGGCGATAGCGTAACGGTGCCTGCAAAACTGGGTAAAATAGAATGTTTTCTCAGATAACTTGTCAGAGGTTTCACTTGTCAGCCTGTGTTTTCTAAGGGCATCAGTTGTGTGCTGACAGCGACGTCAGTTGGGTACACCGCCTTCGGAGCTTGGAGCACCGTTTTGTGCGCGATGCAGATGCTCTGCTTGTGCCTCCGTCGGAGGCCCGGGTGCCAGGGATGGAGAGCCCGGGGTGGAAGCCCAGGTCCAGCGAGGGGCTCTCCGTGGAGGCCCACCCCGGGGCAGCGCTGACTGCCCCAGCCCCCCTCGTTCCGCCACCTCCCGAGTAGCACTGCGCCCCCCGGGGGTGCCATCGGGGGAGCGGCCCGTCCAGGAGAACATGCTCTTCCTTAAAAGTACAGCCATCCCCTATTCTCATTGTGTCAGAATCTCTTAGCAAAAGCATTTTATTTTGAAAAATAACTTTTTAAAGAATGAATGAAGCTTGTTAAAAATGCAGTCAGCACAGAGAAGCACAAAAAGTAACCAGGGTCATAAGCCCCATCCCTCGGAGGCAGCGCTGTGGGCTTGGCTACTGTCCCCCGCGTGCTCCTCACTCTGGGTGGCCATGCAGGGTGCCCAGAAGTCCGCCCGGATGAGGATCGTGCTGGTCATAATGTTTTGCGAATGTTTTGTCCATATGCCATGGATATTATGCCATGTAATTTTATAAATACAGATTTCCAGTATAATTCAGTGGCCTTATAACCTATAGTTTGTACAGCGTTGGGTAGGAGTTCATTTACAGTTGTGAGTATGTGAGACACAGAGCTTATTCTTGTGTTATTATTTATTAATTATTGTACTGTTTTCCAGATGGACGACTGTAAACCTACTTTTGCCCCACCCTGTTATTACCATAATATTACTATTGAATGGACACTCATAATGTTTCCAAGTTTTTACTGTGAAAACAATGCTCTTTTCAGATCTTGCCCACTTACTAGATTATTTCCCTTGCGTAAGTCCTAGAGCCAGACCTGCGAAGGGTGTTCGTGTTGTTACATTTGACCCGTCTTCCACCCCGTCTCCCACCAGCCAGGCCTGGTTTTTTATCTGACGGTGCACGTTGGAAGGATGGAGAACAACAGTATCATTATATTAGCATAAACTCTTATTTTTTATAGCAAATACAAAAATGTGAGATTTCAAAGAAATTTCTAATTTGCTTTGCATCAGTCCAGTCAGTCCTAAAATTCTCCTGTCACTCTCTCTTCCTTTTTAGTAACAACACTTTGATAGAAAATACTGAAAAAATATTCTCTGTGTTTGAACGATCAAAATAGTGATTATCCAGTGGAAGAAAATATAATACTATATATATTAACTTTAGATTTCATATTTTTATATCTACTAGTTTTAATGCGAACATGTGCTATTGGACTCTTGATGATCCAGGAAAGCTTTAATAATTAAATTTGTAATAAATTGTCAAATAAAGGTTCATGATACATTTGGCAGTTCACGTTCTCACACAGCGTGCGGTGCGAGCTGGTGGACGCTTTCACTTCTCTGCCATGTAAAGCGTCTTAAGGCGTCTTGCCCTGCGGAACGCAGTGATCACAAAGAGGAAGGCGGGGCAGCAACGTCGTTTAAAAATAAAGCGGAGACCTTTTCTGGCTCCCGGCGGGCGGTGGTGGGAGCAGGGCCCGGCCTCCCGGACAGTTCCGTGGCAGCCTCGCTCCAGCGTTGAGTGGCGGCGGCAGCAGCAGCAGCAGCAGCAGCACCCAGGCCTCGGCCCCCCAGCCCTGGGCGGGGAGCTCCGCGGGGTCTTTCATCGGCGCTGTGGGCGTGATGCCCCTCCTAGTGCCCGGTTTGCCCCCCACGGGAGCACTTCCTGGCCCCTGGCCCCAGGTCGAAGCGCTCGTCGAAGGCCGCGCCCGGGAAGGGGCCCTGTGCAGGGCCTGCCTGGAAGGAGGCTGCGGCGCGCCCAGCGTGCCCGTGGGCTTCCCCGGCGCGCGGCGGGGGGCGCGTAGGGTTCGCTTTGGGGAGAAAGGCATTCCCCTCATGCCTAGCAACAGCTTTTAAATTGATGTTCTGAAATGCTGTTTGTGATTTCTTTCACATCTTACCAGATTTTTTATCAGAAATTTTAAAAAAGCAGATTTTAAGAATGGGCCAGGTTTTCCAGAAATAGTGTAAGTGTGTTTTGATTGCTCGTGAAAAAAAGTTCCCTGTTTCCACTGTCGTGGTGGTCACGTAGGGAGCCGGGCGCCGTGTTGTGTTGTCGCGGACGCGTGCGTCCGCGGAGCCCGGCAGGGAGACTGTGGTTTGTATAGTGTGAATGCGCGCTGGGGCACCGCTTCGAAACGGGCAGGAGGGCAGAGCGGGAGTTTGCACCAGCGCGTGCCCGCGGGAGGCAGCGCAGCCCGCCTGCCTGTCCCTGGCTGCCGAGGGCCGGGCTGCGGGCGGAGGGCCCGCGGGTCCCCACATGGTGGGGAGCAGGGGAGCAGGGCCGCGGGCGGCTGGCGCTGTCAGAGTTGCGGGGAGGCGCAGACGTGGCCGGACACGGGCCTCGCTGAGGCCACGTGCCCTTCGTTGTTGTTTCTTTCCTTGGAGTGGAGGAGACGTCTCCCCACACTTGCATGACTTATTTGTAAATCATCACATATTCTAGAGTGGTGTAGAGATTTTCTGGGAGGAACTGTTTTAAATAATTAGGCACTCAGTTTTTATTGAATTGCTATCATCTATGATTAAGAAAAAAAACTCTTAGTATTGTGAGGTTGGACATTTTTTTGAAATCTGACTATCCAATCATGGTGTTTCTCTGCATGCCATGTGACAAATGCACGGCATTACGAGGAGAGATCATATTAATTACTTTAATTAACACGTGACTTTAGAAGTCTCAGATTAATCAGCACGTGACTCTTGGTTATTTGTACCCTTGTGGGAATTTTTCGCCACCAAATGCAAATACCAGGCTAAAAATATTGCTTTGTTTGTGCGTGGAGAGAATATTCACCACAGTAGTACTGTACATCTAAGAAAGCAGAAAGTAATTAAAATGTTGATTACTATAGTAAATCTCTAAAATGCCCGATTGTTTGTATTTCCTATGTGCTCACATTTCTGAGAAGTTCGCTTTCGCACAACAACCTACCATGATTATCTGATATCCTCCGGAAGGTTAGCCGAGTTGTTTCCTATATTACTTAGGAAAAAATTTCTTTTCACAATTGAAAATGTCAGCCTCAATTTGAAGTAACACTAAGCATGTGCTTGCTCTCTGAATATTATCCTGCAGCCACCCTGCTGAGGATCTGGCTGTGACAGTTTGATTAGATCATCAATCCTCACTGTTAACAGCACTTTTCCTGAACACCTGGGCTGCGGGGTCACATCTGAATCCAGCTACCGTTGTCTGCCTGACCCAACGCGCGCTCACCGCGGTAATTTACATTATGCGAGCAAATTAAAAGTTACCTTCTACCAACAGTTTACTTTAAAAAATGACCTCGCTCTCCCCATGTTATAGTTGTGTTGGAGGAGGTGCATTTTTGTGTGATGAAAGACTCTTTCAGGACACAGTCACCTTCTGTGGGGAAGGTGTGTTTCTCTTTACTTTTTATCTGGACTCTTAGAGCGGATCCTTATAATGAAACTGATCTTGTCTTTCATCTTCTTCTGGTGCTATTTAGAAATCTGCTTCGATTGCATTTTTAAAATTTGATTATACTTTTTACCAGATTTAAGTCTAAATAAATAATTGAATTTGTCATATATTGCTGAAAATCTTTGTGCTTTCTGCGCCTAAACTTTCCACTTGAACTGTCACCACGGTCTGATTTATACTTTCCTATTTATAGTCACAGCGACAGAGATAAGTACCTGCTGCATTTCAAATGCAAATTGTCTAGTTGCAGACCGCACGATAGAGGGGCTGCTCAGTCCGACGGTATCAGAGTTTCTGATACCATAATCATCTTCTGTTGTCTTCCCAACTTTTTATTTTTATCGTGACGGGAGGAAACGTAAGAATGTTTATGATTAAAGTGTACGATGCTCCAGAGTAGAGACCCAGCTCCTGTTGCCCAGCCAAGGCTGTACGGGCCACACCGGACCTGCTTTGAGTGGGGAACAGGCGCCCCACTGGGGGAGTCCCCACCTGGTGCTGGCAGAGACGCAGAGCTGTCACCCGGACGTGGTATCTGCTGTGGTAGCCAAATGCACTGCTTTGCAGTTTTCATTGTCATTATTGTCAGGCCCGTGCCAGCGTTACGCAAGCACAGGAAGGCGGCGTGCGGCTGTGGTGAGAACATTGTAGCATTCCGACTTGATATCTCAACTTTTTCATTCTTGCATTTTTTTCCTGTTTAATGGAAGGGCATATGGGTGTACACATGAAAAAAGGCTTTCCTACCTCCAACACAGTATTTTTTCTACAGATGCAAGTCTTTTGGAATCATGAAAATTTTTCACCCTTTTTAAAAAAAATCATCTATTCGTTCACATGCACTAGAACAAAGAGCAGTGTCACTGAGATGGAGCCTGGCCTTGAGCATCAGGGAGGGTGGAGCGTTGTCACCCGCCATCCAAGTGGCTGTGGCCCGGAGGTGGACCCCCCCGTCCTGGAAGCGGCGGCGGAGGCCAGGCCGGAAGGCGCGGCTGTACCAGGTGGAGGCCCTTCCCTGCCACCTCAAGCGTGGGCACGGGGTGCAGTCGCCGGGGCAAGCGCAGTGGAGCGGGAGGGGGTGGGGAACCAAGCCTTCGGTTGCCACTCAGGCCTGAGGCAGAAGCTGGGCTGCAGCGGCTGAGGCGCAGCCTGAGGGAGAGCTGGCCATCCTAACGCTGAGAAACAAAGGCGCTTCCAGGAAGGAGTTATGTTCGGGTGGAGTGTTCTTTGTAACATCAAGACAGAATCAGGCATTCGGATTCTTCCTGAGTCTGCACTGGAGGGCGTGGAATGGGTGGATTTGGACATTCCCTGCTTTCCCGAGCCCTCGGGCTCTGCGCCCTCCCACCTGCCTTTCAAGGCGGCCCCGGGCCTTGGGCTGCTGGCTCTGTGAGCCAGGGCATTGCTGGTCCCGGGGGCGACCCGTGAGGCCACAGGTGCCTCCTCCGTGACTGGCCGTTCTGGTAGGACAGGCCCCTCGTCCCAGCCCCGTTTACTCCCTCTCCTGGGACTGACTCTCCTGGGAGTTTGGTGGTGAGTCAGCCCCGGGTCCCCCTTGCTGGCCCGCCCCGGGTGTCAGGACGCCGTGAGCAGGCAGTGCTGGGGGGCTGCCCTCAGCGGTACAGTTGTCCCTTCGGGAGGTCTCCCGGCGAGGGTCACGTTTTCAATCTGTTGCTAATAACACAGGCTGTATGTGTTTATGGCTCTCAGGTAGGTTAAAATAATCGGAGGTCTTTATGATTTATTGTATTTTGAAAAGATACTAATTTCATGGTTGGTATTTTGTACCTCATAAACTTTTATAGTTATGCATTTGTGAATTGGAGAGTTTTGTTATATAATTTTTTAATCTTTTGAGATGTTCATGAAACTGTCATAGTTATTCTCATTTTATATTTTATTTAAATATTAAAGAAGATTTATATTTTTTCCATTAGAAGTCTTACCACATGATTTACTGAGTTGTCTTTCTAGAACTCATCAGGATGATGCTGTCAGCAAGCCGTGTGTGTCTTAAAGCTGAACAGCATTATGAAATTATGTACATCCTGCTCTTGGTCTTAAACTATTAGCAGATAGAGAAAAAAGGAAATAATGCGATTAGGTCACATACCACGCTTACATTCATTTTGCTCACTGCATCAGGCAAGTATGGTTCACAGTTTTATTTTTTTATCAGCATTCTTAATGTTAACTTTTCATGTCTTCTCTACTTTCTGTTCTGTATAATTTTGAGGTTGTCTTGTGTGTTGCTTCATGGTTATTTTTTCCTTTGCCTTACTGACTTTATATGGTTTCCATGAACTTTTCTTACAAACCTCCCATCATTTCACTGACAGTCTCGCTTCCTTCTCTTTGAATCAGGCAGCCGAGGGGACTGTCTGAGAGCAGAGCCGTCGCTCCAGACAGCTCAGGATGTGCGTCTCAGGGCCGCCACTTAGCGGTCCCGAGACCTGTGGCACGGAGCTCAGTGTTTCTGTTTGTAAAAGGAAGTAATGATAATGTTTATCTCAGAGAGTAGTGAAATTTAAGTGACATGTCATAAATGTCCCAATACATCGCAAACTACTGAGTATGTTACCCACAATGCCTTTTTAAATCGGATTCAAGTGGACCATTTCGATCCAATCTCCCTTTATACCCTGGCAGAACAGCCAGAGCTTCCTTTTCCCACGTGGCATTTTATTTTTCTAGAAAAGCTATTGTTGTTCCTTTGAAGATAGCGTCCCTTCCCTCCACCGCAGCTGCTTTTAAGATTTTCCTGTTGTGTTTGTTTTTTAGCACTCTGATTATAATGTGACGTGTGTGCGCATGTGCATATTTGCGTGTGAACATGTGTGTACCTGTACGCACACACGTTTTCGTGCCACCTGGCGTTGGCTGAGCCCCTTGAACACGAAGGTTGGTGCTTTCCTTCAGTTGTGGAGCTTCTTGGCTGCCGCCCGTGTGGACGTCGCTCCCGCGGCTCTCCTCCCCGCCCCCGGGACTCCCAGCCCCGTGGGCCTTCGCGCGCCCACGCCTGCTGTGCTCTGGCCTGCTCTTGCCGTCCTCCTTTCTCTTTGCTCCTTAGTTGTGGCAGCTTCCCTTGACTTGGTCTCAGAACTCACTCATCCTCTCCTTTGATTTGCTGACTTCCGAGCCATCCAGTGCACGCTCAGTGGAAGGCTCTTTATTTTTTCATTCTGGAATTTTCACTTGAGTTTTCCATATCAGTCACAATTTTCTCTTGCGGCTCTTTACTTTTCATTCATTTTTTGTCTCTCTTTTGATCTATTTTTAAAACATGATGTACATACTTATGTCCAAATTTTTGGTGTTGTCACACCGGATTATTGGCTGTGTCCTTCTGCCCGTTTTCTTTCTGGTGACTCCTTGCTGTGGCTCAAGGCCCTGTGCGAGAGGATGAGGAGGCCCATCCGATGAGGAGAAGCCTCTGTCTCCCGTGTGGCAGCGGAGATGAGGGGGACCGTGCCGGCCAGGGAGGTCGCCAGGGCCCGAGGCTCGTCCCCCTTTCTTGGCTACGATGGCCTGTGTGTTCGCGGAGTCCCGCTGGGTTGACAGGCGCTGCCCCCGGCCCTGGGGGGCCGCGCCAGGTGCGGCTCACAGCCTGGAGGGTGCGTCTGGGTGTGTGGCATGGCCCTTCTCTCTAGCAGGATCCCCTCCCCACCCCCCGGGTGCTGGGAGTCCATGGCGAACCTCTCTGCATCTCGTCCCCTCCACCCTCACTTCCCAAAGCAGACGCCGTGGGGAGATGAGCCTCACGTCGGGTTCCTCGTTCCCCATGTGATGGTCAGAATTCCTGCGGGTTATCTTCCGCCCCAGCGGGGCCCGCGGCCTGGGTCCCAGTGGGCAGGGGACCAGGGAAGGGGGCTGCGGGTCTCCGGCTGGGCGGGGAGGGCTTGTGCACTGCGGTGTGCAACCTCTCCGGCTCTGTCGCCCCACAGCTCCCTGACGTCAGCAGGAGTGTGGCCAGGAGCAGGGCCGTGAGCAGCCAGCCTTGAGGGCGGTGGCGTTTGGCTCCCACTTTCACCTGTCCTAGCAGGGAGGAGAAGCCCTCGATAACATGGACCAGGCAGAAATTGCAGTTTGCTACCACAGCGTTAAGAAAGTGTCGAAGAAATTCTTAGCCACCGAACAACGGAATAAAGAGAGACAAGGATGAGGTGTCCTGCTCGGCCCTGAACATAGCTCGGGCTTCAGTTTGCACGGAGTGTGCGACTTCTGGTTTGTTTTACTGAGAACGTGTTTGAGGGGCACTGGAAAAACTCAGCAAATGGTACTCTTCATTTTTTAATGGTTGCTATTCATTTTATAAGACCCTAGATTGTGCTTATTTGAACTATTTTGAAACAGATTTACATGTAAGATTCCCGGTAAAGCAGAACGCAGTTCTGCGTGTTGAAGAGCAATCAGTGAGATTCTGCCTCAGTCACACTTCAGGATAAACACGTACGCAGAAACAACCAACCAACAATTTTGTCATAAAGCTGGAGTATTAGGGACTAAATTTTTAAATATGGCATGTTTTATGCCTTTAAAAAATGAGGTGACCTGATTGAATATATAATACTTGCTTCTACAACTTAGTGAAACTTAACTTTATTCCTGCGTCTTTGTTCAAAAGAGTCAAATAACCCATCTGCTGTTAACTCTGTAGAGTATTTCATGTTTTTTCATTTGGATGTAGTTCCACATTTGCTTTGTTTTCACATTTCTCTGACTGTTCTGTATGCACATTCTCAAACACACAGCTGCGCAGCAGGAGCGGCACTGCGGTCAGCTGTGTGTGTGGTTGCCGTGCCCTGACCAGCGCGCCCGCAGCCCGCAGCTCGGTCGCCCCGCTTCTCTCTCCGCTCTCACACGCCCTCTGCGTCCTCACAGGACGGCGGTGTGCCTTTATTTTGGGCTTCTCCTTCGGCTGTGTGGACTGTATACAAGCAAATATGGACTGTACTGTAGTTTGAGGTTTATGATTGCAACTAACGCTTCCTTTTTCACAATAGTAATCAGTTTTGAATATCATCGATCTTCCATGATTATTAATAGGTAAGCCGCTGTGCTCTGATAGCGAGCAGGTGTGAGGTCCAGGTTGGGACTGAGTCTGCTGGGCAGAGTCTGTGGCTCTCCTCCCTGCGGTCCCCTGCCGCCCCGGGGGCTGTGTCCCTGAGGCCTGAGCTTGTTTCATTCTCGTCCTGTGAATTTGCGGCCGGACTGAGGCGCTTGGAGGCTTCCTCCTTCACGGGGTCAGCCAGTCGCTGTGGCTGAAGCACTGCCCTCTGCTTCTCTGGCTTTCCTGCCGCACCAAACTGCCTCCAGCGCTCCAAGCCCCTGGCCGCGTCCTGGAGTTCCTTACCTGTTGCTCCACGCCGTTTCACGTGCTTCCCCGCAGTTCCAGGCTTTGGGACGTGGGCATGTTTATGCTCAAGGTAGTACAGA
This sequence comes from Pteronotus mesoamericanus, assembly GCF_021234165.1. Lineage (NCBI taxonomy): Eukaryota > Metazoa > Chordata > Mammalia > Chiroptera > Mormoopidae > Pteronotus > Pteronotus mesoamericanus. The sequence goes on from NW_026555247.1 coordinate 42,253,478, forward strand.
TGCTTGACTGCAAATGTAGAACGCACTGGCAACTCTCGTACCGAAGAATGTTCTTGAATCTGTTGCTGTTCCGCCAGTTGGTTGCCTGTCTAGCCAATTGAAGAAAATTCCTTGCTTCTAGGTAGTTGTCATCCGGGGGTTACACCTGGGGTTGCTTGGTGGTGCCAAGGGTGAGGGGACGTGGAGGGGCCCCGTCGGGCCCCGTCAGGCCCCTGTGGGAAGGAGCCCCATGGCATCTGCGCCGCGGCCTCTGCTTTCCTGCTCACTTGAACGCCGCGCTGGTATGTGCTGACCTTTTTATATCCTGATGGGTGCGGTTTATTTTTACCTTATTATTTTAAGCAAACCTAATCATGTTGTTTTTTGCCAATTAATTTTCTGTTAATTCAAAGTCTATCATTTTATAAAAAGTGATGAAATTTTACTACTACTACTGAATGCAAATACAGTGTACACACTCAACCATCGAAGCCCTTGCTCTAGATGACGCATGTACCGTAGAGTCAGTGTAATACTGTCTCTCTTCATGTTCACCAAACTCAGGGTAAGAGTTATTTTTTTCTAAGATGACAGGTATGTGGTTGTATTTTTAGATATAAAATGGTGGTGATTGTTGCCTTTTTCATACAATGGAAAGAATAGGTCATATTCTTGTTTTCTCTCATTCTATTTTTATAAACAAATGAGTTAAAAACCTTTCTGCATGGTTATGGTTCTTAATCTAGATGTTGTTGCTGATCCTCCTTTTCTTGTCTTATGCCCCAATATTGTTGGCCTTTTGTTTGGTGGCTTTGACTTATTTAAATCTAGAGTTTGGTGGTGTAGAAGATGAAATACATTTTATTTCCGTTTTTAACTCAGTAGTGATATAATTAATATACATTTGTCATTTTAATTTATACCTATAAAACTCAATAAGCAGAGTACTATTCAAATAAGCACATAATCTAATTGCTGAAAATATTCTGTATTTTAGCATGCAAATATACTTATTAATGGTTTTGACTTTTGATCAACATTTGTATCAGTAAAGACACAGCCGCAATAAATTATGGATGCAATTTATGTACTAGGTAATAAGTACGGGATTGCTTTTTGTGGGCCTTTATTCTGATAGGTTCCTTTTTCTTTTCTGTTAAATTGCCTGAGGACTCCTTGATTCTCTTACATGTCTGTGTGGTGAAATCTGTCTTGGAATAGAATCTCTATGCCATTTCTGTTCATTATTTTCCATTGACCGAGGGTGTGATGTGCTCAGACGGTCCAGCAGGTGCTCTGAGCCCGGGGTCACCCTGCAGCCTGACGGCCGGTCCGTGCAGTGGCTGGGAGGGGCTCAGCGCAGGTCCATGGGCTGCACTGTGTCCCGCGGGGTCTTGGCCGGCCCAGCCCTCGGGCTTTCCGACTGCTCTGCAGGAGAGCTGAGGGGCTTGCGCCGGCACCGTTCCTTGGTCTTGCTGTCTTTTCCACTGTGTCTGAGTGGTGACTCGATACCGAACATACGGCAAATTCCATTATGGCTGTAGCTCCCCTTCCTTTGATGACATTTGTGTTCTTAATCATTTCATAAATAGCTCCCACACTTCTTACGTAGGTTTTTTTGTTGTCTTTTGTTTCTTAAAAAAAAAAAATCACATAACCAGTATTTAGTTACTGTGAAAATACATGTAATGATTTTTGAGTATAAAGAGTAACTTTTACTGGAATTTTTTTGTTTATGAACTACAAAATACAATTTTCGCTTTTCTGTACCTGATTTATGGCACTTAGTTGTAAATGGACATTAAAATAATTCCACTGTTGAAGACAATCATTGGTTTTATGAACGCATTTGATAGACAGGTTAAGCATTAATTCAGACCTGTGTATGTTTAGAATCTCAGGATGGTAGTTTTGGGCCCCGGAAGATACGTTCAGAGAATGGCAGACACCCGGAGACCTGCGGGCAGCGCGGGCAGGAGTTGTGTTGGGTGTGGCCAGGAAGCAGTTCCCCGGAGCGCGGGTGCCGACCCTTTGAGCCGAGACAGAGCCTGGGCGGCTCCGCGTGCCGGAGGCTGGGGTCGGGCCGCGTGTCGTCTGCTGGCCGCTGCTGGCCACGCCATGTTCGAGCTTGGCCTTCCCGTGCGGCGCGCTCGCACTCTCGGACCTCTCTCATGGGCCGTGCGCGGGGAGTCCGTCGCGGGGTGCTGCCCCGGCGTGTAGACTTGTGTCACGGACCCCAGACTGGCGATGTGCGGTGACGCCTGGCCTCCCCGGCCAGCGCAGCGCGGGCCCTGGCTTCCCGGGTTAGACTAGCCATCCCCTCCCAGAGGCGGCGCTGTTAGCGAGGACGTGCCCTGCCTTGCGGGGCCGGGCTGCTCGACCCCGAGCTGTTCAAGCGGCGCCTGTCCTCCTGCCCGCGGCGTGTCCTCATGGGCAGGTCGTGGCGCCTGCGTGCCGTTGATCAAGGGACCGCTGCCCTCCCCACACCCCCTGCTCGCCAGCTCCGGGACTTCCGTGCCGCTTCCGTGCGCTGTTGGTGTCTCTCCACATGCTCGCGAGAGCTGCGGTGGTGGCCTTTGGGGCCCCAGGGGCTGGTTCCGTGGGAGGCGATTTTTTTTCTTCACGGAGGGTTCGGGGGAGGAGCCTGGTTTGGGGAGGACTCAAGCCCGTTTAGTTCACGCCCCCCGCCTGCCGTGGGCGGGGTCCTGACGCGAGCTCTGCAGTGCGCGGAGGCTGGGCCTCGTTGGGTGCGGCGCACCCGCTGTGTGCCCGTCGGTTTGCGTTTCCGCTGGCGCCTACACGCTTAGAATGCGTGGTTCAGGATTTGTTTTTAGAGTATCAAAATAATTTTTTCCCTGTCATACTTGCCTTGCTTTGACTAAAATAAGCAAAACTGTCACACACAGATGCATTTTAATTCAGCAGCTGCCTTCTTACACTCTTTTAAACATACTTCGGGTAAAGCAGGAGCCTACCTGTAAGATGCGCACAGGTGCCGTGGCTGTGTCCACGGTGCTGCTCTCCAAGGACCGGGGCTGGCCCCTGTGCCAGGGGTCCAGGCCTGCTGGTCATTCTGCAGTGCATTTCCGTAATGTAGCTGCACAGCCTGCTTTGCGCTGTGTTAACTGGTTTAAAGGCCACTGAACAGGAAAAAACATTACATGCAAATAAACACCGAAGCGTTTTGGCATGAGCCTTGATAAATGAATAAGGAGAGAACCTTTCTCCCCGCTTGTCCTGCCCTTCAGTGCCCAGACGCGTCACAGCTGGAGACGCAGCTTGGCTGTGACATGCCTTTCACCTCCTGAGAGGTGGTGCCACGTGTCAACAGATTCTGAAGCCTCAGCGAGGTGTTACAGCATCTTGATCAGGTGTGCAGACTTCTGCGCCTCTGTGAACTTTGCCATTGAAACGGTAGTGAGTATAATGGGCAAGAAATAGCTGCAGACATTTGTTTTGGGTACAAAGTGCTCAGACTGGGCTGTTGGCATTCTTGTTCAGCAGGGGCAAGTCTCAGTCATTTTGAGATACTTCTCCTCCACCTAATGTTCATGAACAAAACTCTACTCAGAGGGAAGCACTAGTGTCCCCTCTAAGACTCTTATCTTCAAAATCTATTCTGCGGGAGTGATAGGATCTTTAATGCGATAATCCGGAAGTTTAACAGCGTGACTAAGAGATACTCCTCTAACACTCACTGAGCTGAGATGTGGTTGCCTGTGAGAGCGCGCACCCCCATTTCCTGGCTCTCCTTTGCCGTCCGTGCCGTGTGACACACGAGCAGACAGGGTCGTCTCGCCGGTGGTGTGGCGAACCAGCTTGCGTTCCCGGTGGCGTAGGTGGCGTGTGAGCCCTCATCAGGGACTGGGGCGTGGCGCTGGCTGGTGCGGCCACGCGGCAGCGTGCACACTGTAACTGGGGCACCTGCCGGGCGGTGTGCGTGCCCCTGAGGGTCCGCCCTCCTGGCTGCCCCGTGAAGTGGGGCTGGGGGAGCGTCCTGATGAGCAGCTCAGGGGTCATGTAATGGAGGCTTCTCACATTGGACGTTGTCTTAAAAACCAGTGTTTTCCTCTGTCGAATATTATTTGACTCTAAAGGTGAAGGTTTATTTCTGGGCTCTCTATCCCGTTCCATTGCTGTCTTTGTGCCACTACCAGGCTGCTCTGATGACCACGGCCTGATGGTGTCGTTTGGTATTAGGTGGCGTGATTCCTCCCGCTTTGTTCTTCCTCAGGATCGCTGTTGCTGTGCAGGGCCTTTTGTGGTTCATTATCAATTTTTGAAATATTTGTTCTAGTTCTGTGAAATAATGACGTTGGTATCTTGGTAGGAGCTGTGTTGAATCTATAGATTGCTTTGAGTAGTGTGAACATTGTAATGTTATTTCTTCCTATCTATGAACACAGTATGTGCTTCCACTTATTTGTATCATTTTCAAATTACTCACTACAATGTCACACAATGAAATACTTCCCGAAGTATCTTTTTTCTATTCATGAACATTAATTTTGAGAGTTTTCCCCATGATACAGGACTCTAAGCTGTTGTTGTTTTACACATATCCCTGATTCCATGCTGAATTTCATGGGTTACAAAAAATGATAACATTTATGGGACTTGACCCTGAAGAACCGACACTCCAATACACTCTTTTCAGTTAACCTGTTTTTCTTCTTGTACTTGGCTTTCGTTCCAGAGACCCCAGTTTTGAAAATGGAGTTGTTCAGCCAACATCTGTGTCGCATGGTATGCCATCCCCTGCGAAGCGCTGGCGTGCAGAGACGTCCGAGCAAGGCGTCCGAGGCCGCCGGGGTGGCCGGTGCAGGGGCGCGGGGCTCTTGGTTGGGGTGGGTCGCGTGGCAGAGGCGCCGCATGCGGACGGTGTGGAGAGCAGTCCGCCTGACTCTCAGGGCGCCCTCCGGCCGGTTGTTTCTGAAGGGGAAGGGACACAGCCGAGCACGGGTTGGGCGGGGCTGTTGGCCAGCCGGCAGGGGGTGCTAGCCCACGCGGCTCCCCGTGCGGGGGCCCTGCCGTTGCCCTGGCATCTGCCCCACCCACGTGGGGCTCGCACGGCTGCCTCTGACGAGTCCGCAGCTACTCAGGATGCATGTTTGCACACAGATTTAGCGCAGACACAGGTGTGTGGCAGGCGCCCGGGGCTTCCTGGTGAGTCTCGCGTGAGCCGTTGGAGAGTCTTCACGTGGAGAGACAGTACGCGGACCCTGAGGGTCTGTACGTCGGGGGCATGCCTTGCACCACTCTGGGACAGAGGGCGTGAAGTCACCGGCCACTTGGACAGAGATGGGGAGGCCCTGAGAGGCGAAGGCGCCCCCCCCCCCCCCCCCCGGCACCCGCGGCCGCCTGCCTGCAGTGTTCCCGGGCTGGCTTTCCCTGGGCAGCGCGGCAGTCGGGCTTCATCTCAGAAAGATCAGGCTCGCGTCGATTGTGACATTGTCTCTCGTTACAGGCGAGGGAAAAATATCCTTAGCATCTAAATCGGGGGCACACTGCCTGTGGGTGTGAAATACGGTTTTTATTCAAGACGATTTCAAACACGATGAGATCATTGAAGTTGTAGTAGGAGGGAAAAAAATCCCTGGGGAAACTGTGAAGAACTTCAGATTTTGTGGTTGACATGGCTTTCACTTAGTGTAGCTTCTTCTGAACCTTTGTCACTAATGAAATGTTACCATAATTGAATGGATTCGCCTTATTCTTAACTCATAACTTGCTTCTATATATTTGTCTGTTACATAGGTATAGACGTACATACACTTATTTGTTATATATTTATAAATGGTGTATGTAAATGTATACACACACATTTGCTGTATAAAAAGTCTATATATTTTCCCACAGAACTGTCATGTAGTCTTAAAGTGATACCTGAAAGTGCTGTCATTTTTGTTAACTAGAACTAGACAAGGAGTCCTTGGGATTGAATGGAGAGAAAGTAAGGAGAGTAACAAGGCTGGAGGAAGAGGGTTGCTCTTCTGACGCACGGCCTGGGGAATGGAAGGTGCCTCGGGCGAACGTCTCGCAGCCCGTGGGAGCTGCATTTAATTTTGTACGTCCTGCAACACTGCGTCCCAGAGCCGGCCTCGGGCGCCTCCCCTCCCGCAGGTTCCCAGCAGCTCGCAGCCCTGCATGGAGGTAACGCCCCCTGGCTGGGCGGGCCGGAGGGCAGGCCCTCCCCGGGGGTGGGGCGGGCAGAAAGCCACCAGGAGCATGAGGAAGCCCAGTAACCTTCACTCTGGCAGCTGTAGCCGGCCGCTTGCAGGCGTCGAATAGACCCCTCAAATAGGTTACGTAGTGGTGAACCCAGCCTGGGGCACCTTCCACCCAGAAGGAGGAGCCACGCGGTGACTTGGGGGCTGGGAGCCCCTGTTAGCCTGCGTCCCGACCGACCCAGGTGTGCTGGGCACTGCTGGCTGTCTCCATGGGGCCTGGTCTCTGTGGAGCTGGGGTCCTGACGTTGGGGGAGTGGCCCACAGACGGGAGAGGGAAAGTAACAGCCCCTAGCTGAGGCGCGATGCGCGTGGCGGTGAGGGCGATAGCCCTGTGGCCTGGTTGTCGGGGACAGGTCGGCCAGGCTGTGCCGTGGGACAGGGACCTGTGGGCGCAGGGATGCCAGCGTCGGGCCCCCAGCACGAGTCAGCAGGCAGGTGGCGCAGAGCCATCCCCAGCAGCTGCGGGGGCGCATCCCGTGGAGCCTGGCGGCGCCCGCGGGCTGTGCGGTGGGTCCAGACGGAGTTCTACAGGGAGCCCCGGAAAAGCTGCTGGGCTCCTCTCTGGGCTGCGCAGCGGACGCTCTGCTCCAGGTGGGGGGGTGGGGGTGCCCCTTCCCCGCCGTCCTACCAGGGCTCTCAGCGCCGTGGGCTGGAGAGCAACCTGAGGGCCTGTGTCCTAGGGGCCCGACAGCTGTGGCCACTGACAGTTCGCCGTGGTGTTCTTGGAGGTCCGTCCTGCCCTGCGGCCCCTTTGTTCTGAAGGTGGGGCAGCCCTGGTGTTTCACCACGTGGCAAACTCAGCCCCGCCTGCCACAGGCCTGCACAGTGGCCACGCATGGTCGCTCTGCAGCCCTCTTGCTTCCCTGTGGTGCAGCCCCACGCGGCGCCGCCTGGACAGCCTGCTGCTCTGCCGTCTTGGGGTGGACATACACCGCCCCCGAGGTGCTTCCTGGGTGGCCTGCCCCCTTCCAGAGGATGCCTCTGTTCTGGGGTCACTGCGGGGCACTGGGCAGAGGAGGCATCTCCTCTCCTCCCTCGTACCCTGCGCGTGGGGCCGAGGCCGCGCTTCCTGGTCCGTCCGCTGCGTGTGCCCGTCAGCGCATGGGCAGGCACCTCACCCGTATCGCCTTTTTGTGCGTCGTGGCCTTTTGAGAGCTGAGGGTCTGCTGGTGGCCATGACAGAGGCCTGCCAGGATGTCTTCTGTTGCAGAGCGGAGGGGCCGAGGCAGAGGGCCAGGCAGAGGGCGGGAGACAGCGCGCTCCAGGGAGGAACCAGCGCTGGGGGCGGGAGCTCTGGTTTTACCGGTGCGGGGGGTATGCCGAGGCCTTTTATGTTGAACGGTAGTGTTACAGTAAAGCAATTTAAGGTCACTGTCAGGCACTTCGGTACTTTCAAAGGTGTTCTTTGTCAGGGTGCTGAGAACAATGTAAGTCTGTTGAAAGTTTTTGATGTTTCCTAACACTAGGAATTCTAACGTCCATTTTTTGTTGCCGTTGTTGTCGAAGGGCATACCAAGTTTTTTAAATATGTTTTATTGATTATCTATTACAGTTGTCCCATTTTTTCCCTGCCCTTTATTCCCCTGCACCCTGTACCGCCCCTCCCCCCAGCACTCCCCCCACAGTTCATGTCCATGGGCCATAATACAAGTTCTTTGGCTTCTCCTTTTCTTATACTATTCGGCACACTGAAATGTTTATTTGTTGCAGGTTTTAATTTTTTCTTTAACTTTAAAAATTGTTTCTAAGGAGATTCATTACTTTCTTTAAAGAAGTGTGGCTTAGGACATGAGGAAAGTAGGAAAAGAGTAGAAGCTGTTATCTGAAGGGGGACCATTGCGCCCCTTTGCCCTGGCCATGACGCTTCGAATCCTGCACCAGGAGACGCCACCAGACTTCAAGGCCCAGCCGCGCTTCCCAGACGCGGGTTAGGTACTGAAGCGCGGGGGTTCGCACTGCTGTGCGGGGAGCGTTAGGAGGGCAGAGCGGCCCTTCCGGTGCCATTGCCTTGCGTTAGATTTGCATCTTTAAACTTATTTGTTGTCAGAATCAAACTAAAAGTCACCTCCTCGCACGTGCCTTTTGCACTAAGTGACTGATGAGACACTGCCCCTCCTTGGAAAGGGTGGCGCTGCAGGGATAGGTACCGCGGTTTCCTGAAATTTGCCGTAAGGTGTGCTAGTTGGGTGGGACATCCCTGTAGCTTGCTTCTTGGAAACTGTGATTCCCAAGATTTTCTTCAGTTTGATCTTGTTTGCTACAATTCTTACGTTTTAATTGTCTTTGTAGCTTTGTGACCATTCTTCAAATTCTTGTTTGACCTTACAGAATTCTAAAATTTCATTCAAATTTTCCTTGTTTAAAGGACGTTAAAACTCGACTTCAGCACTGTAGTTGCATACAGCTATATAGCTGGTGTTGCACAGGCATTTTAGGCGTTCTGTTGCATGTTTTTGCTCCCTTTTCCCAAAGACTAGCCTAGGTAGCCTGGGGGGGCGTCTCCATCTGGTAATTCCTAGAGTCGTGGCTTTAGCTTTAGCTCACTCTTCTGGTGGCCCACGGCTCCTTTGACTGTCCCCGCTGTTTTTCCTCATCACCACTCACAGGTGTCATTTATCCTTCCTGCAGGTGGTTCTTCTGGTGACAGTTATATTTGTTGACCTTCTAACCCTGACCTTTTTGAACCCCCAAGCAGGTGTATTCTGGCTCCTGCTTCCTCTCCACCCAGGTGCACCTGACAACACCTGTTGTTTTTGCGCTTCTTTCCACCCGCTGCCCCGAGATGGTGTCTGTCCGTGCGCTGGCGGCCTGGGTTAGCGCCAGCCTGGCCCTTCCGCATGGGTGCCATGGCCCTGCAGGTCCCCCTGGGGCCACGGCTGTCATTTGCAGCCTTCGGCCAGCAACTCGGAGGCTGTGTCTCCTGACGGCGCTCCCCGGCCACATGGCCCTGCCTCCGCCATGGGCCCGGCCTCTCCTCTCGGGTGCCCGCCGGCATCGCAGATCTGACTTGTCCAGAGAGGGATTTGTCTCCACCCGACCCTGGGCCGCCCTCACCATGCCTCTGGCTCAGCCAGGGAAGCTCATCCTTCTCTGTCCGTAGGCTGGGACCATGGGCGTCACCCTGGGCCTCTCTCCGCCTGTCACATCCCACGTCCTGCCCATGAGATCCGAAACACGGCATGAAGAATCCGCTCATGTCTCATCTCTTTGTCCAGCCCTCCCGGCCAAATGCACCGTCCTCTTGGGCCTGAAGTCCACTGAGACCCTCCGGGCGGGCCCTGCCCTCCTCTCCTGTGGTCTGGCCCCAGCTTGCAGACACAGTGTAGGCCGGGGCACCATTCCTTTCTGTACCCCCGTACCCCGGCGCCTCACTTCGCAGAGTCAAGTCATGAGCAGGCCTCTGTTGTCCCCTCTGAGGTCCAGCCTTCTTACCACTCTCCCTCTTCTGCTCTTCAAAGATTTTATTTATTTATTTTTAGAGTGAGGGGAAGGGAGGGGGGATGAGGGGGGAGAGACACAGTGATGTAAGAGAGAAACATCCGTCAGTTGCCTTTTGTATGTGCCCCGACCAGGGACCGAACCCCAACCCAGGCTTGTGCCCTCACTGGGAATCGAACCGGCAGCCCCTCGCCTTGTGGGTGCTGCCTGGCCCGCTGAGCCACACGGGTCAGAGCGCCCCCGTTGCCCGCCTTCAGCTGCAGCCTGCCGGTCTGGCGGCGGCGAGCCCCGTCGGAGCGCCTGCCCTGGCCCGCACCTTTCTCCCCGCTGCTCTCCTGTGGCCATGTGCTGGAGCCAGCTCCTGCTGGGCAGGCCACTGGTACACGGTAAGGAGTGTTCTGGACCAGTGGACATCGTTGGGAGAGTTGGAAATACTGTGTAACTGTATGATTGGGTAGCTGGTGTGTTTCTGTCTGTTTATTGCCTGCGCCCCCCAGTGCCCGCAGCAGTGCCTGATCACAGAAGGCCCTCGGCACAGGGAGGAACCGGGAGGCCGGGGCTAACGACATTAGCCTTAGAGGCGTTTCAGGGCTTCTGCAATAGGTTGCAAGACAGAGTGGAAGGCTTCTTTCGGTAACACAGCATTGGTGCATTTGGGCCTCGTGCATAGATTTTGGGAAATTAGGTGATGAAACTCACTGGAAAGAGCTCTAGTGATCTTCCAGGTCGGTGACCGTCAGAATCAAGTGGCCAGTGAGTCTCTGGTTCAGTGGAAGCTGTGACTCCTTCATGCTTTCAGAAGTACGTTTGCACCCTGTTGCTAAGGTTACAGTCCCCAAATTGTGAAATTTTTTTTTTAAATTGTGAAAATTTACTCTCAGGATTATACGTTTCTATTTACACATCTTGGGGAAATTTCATAGTTTTTATTCTTCATAGTCTAATCTTTTAGGAATTAGTCTTTAATCTCTGTGTTGTTTTCAGTCAGACATCGATGCATGGATAATTTTGGGAGAAAGTCGGTCAAGGCTTTTCTTCCTCCTTTTGTTTGCTAAATCGTCGTCTCTTTGAGACTTTAGGGTACCGCACTCATTGTTGAGTTACCTGTGTCATCTAGCGGATGTGGCAGCTGTGACAGGTGGCCCTGACAGGCCCTGAATTTAATTCAGTAACCGGTTTTGTTTTCTCTGTGTGGGCCTATAAATTTAGTAGCCTCCATACAACTCCATTACAACTTATTGCACGTGCTTTTTTATATTTGAAATAAATTGTTTCGTATTTGCTTCTGTAAAAAATGCACCGTGTCCAAGATTTTTAAATTCTCACGTACCGAAGCGTTCAAATCTTTGCTGTCACGACCTGCGCCCCTTGATGTGGCGCCGGGACTGTTCCTGCCGACGCTTTTGGCACTTTGCCTCCAATGCGCGTGTTCTTCCTCCTGAGGTCATTATTAGTGTGCTTTTTGAAAAACAGTGACTTTTTTTTTGCCCCTGAAGTTTTTCCATAGTAATTTTTTAGTGTGATTCATTTTCATTTACTTTGAACTGTTGAGTGAGCCACTAAGGCAAATGTTTGCTTATTATATATATGTATGTGTTTTATTCTTTATCTGTACAATTTAATACTAACTCCTCACAGCTCCTGTAGATGTAAATATGCTTTTTTTCATCTATCTGTGGAGCTGAGATGGAACGCATTGATGCGGAAAAAATAGCCTGCTGATGGATGAGTATATCAGGCTTATGTGTTTTATAATGTTTTTGTGTTTGTAGTATTTTCTCTTAATTACCACTTTTTGAGTACTCGCTGCTTTATCTTCACTAGAAATTAACCCTCAGTTAAAGCAAGCCAAAGAGCTATATAAATAAAAAACATTAATTCTAAATTTCCTGTTTTTGGATCATTTTAATTTAATTAATCATATGAAGATTACATGGGGTTAAGAATGAAAATTGGATAATTTTCACCTTAACACAAACTTGATTCTCCTAATTTCCCACAAAGAGGGGTATCTCCTCTGAGAACAAAATTATTAAAAGTCTACTGTACCCATCCATCTTTACTTTTACTTGTTTAAAAATAAGAAGTGTTTGGCAGACTGTAGCGGCCAGTGAAGGAATTCTGTGGCCCACACTGTTCATATGCACACAGCTGTGAAATCTGATTTTACTTACTGCTGTGATTTATCTGCAATCTCTATGAACCCACACCTGCACTTGGGGAGACTGAGGCTGTGCTCAGAGAACCTCAAGAACAGCCTGTTTCCCTCGTCCGTTGCCCAGACCTGTGCTCCAGCTGCTCACCGAGCACGCGGCTCCCACCTGCCTGGCGCGTGCACCCTCTCAAGGGCTCAGGCTCGGCTCTCCGTCTGCGTGTGTCTGTCATTCCTCAGATTCTCAATATAAAGCTTCAGTAAATGCCTGGGAAGTTCTCATTTCATCTTTTGTTAACTTACACTTTTGCTTAAATATTAAATATAGTTCTGGAAAAGATTTCTGAGATTTTAAGTATGTAGATATTGGGTTGGCCACAAAGTTTGTTTTTCTCCGTAAGATGGCTCTAGTAGCGCTCAGTTGTCTTTAACTTCATTTGAAGTAATTCTGTTAGATTGTATCGTGCCAGCTGTCATATCAGCATGCATTTTTAAAAAACTTATCTAAATCAGTAAATTTTTGTGCAGCCATTTTAATATTGAAGATGGAAGAAAATTTGCAACATTTTCGGCATAGTGTGCTTTATTACTTCAAGAAAGGTAAAAAACACAAATGCAAAAAAAGACTTGTACAGTGTACGGAGAAGGTGCTGTGATGGATCAAACGTGTCAGAAGTGGTTTGCGAAGTTTCGTGCTGGAGATTTCTCGCTGGCCGGTGCTCCACGGTCAGGTAGACCAGTTGAAGCTCATGGCAATCAAATAGAGACATTACTAGAGAACAATCAATGTTTTACCACGTGGGAGACAGCCGACATAGTCAAAATATGCAACTCAATTAAGTTGGGTGAAAATGGAGGACTGCCTCTTCTTTCACGGAAAAAACTAAATGGACTCTTTGGCTGACCCAATAGAAGTGCCGAGTCTCAGGAAAACGGGACGGCGCCCAATTCCACTCTGATCGCAGCGGCTCTGGGGCGCTGGCCGGAGGAGCCTGTGGTCTGGCCCTCGGCCCCTGGGGCCTCCCCCCGCCCTCCGGCTGCCGCTGCCCTCAGCTCCTCTCATCTCCCGCCGTGCCCCGCGTCCTCCTGCCCCTCGGCCAGCCAGCCTGCCCATCATCGAGTGGTCAGTGCCTCCGAAGCCGCCCTGAGCCTCCGCGTGTGGCGGGGGCCCCGGCGCCGGCCTGTGCCGGAGCCCTGCTCCCCCCGAGGAGCACGAGGCTGTTCCCGGACTGGAGGTTCTCTTAAGGCCGCTTGTTCTCTCCTTCCTGTCACACGTGTTCACATTGTCAACACCAGTGACGAATGTTTATGAGGAGTGACGAAATTGCCTTGAATGATGTCTTCATCAAACAGTTCTCTATGATGTTTATCTCATAATGACTTTGGGAATTACTAAATTATATTCGACATATCCTTTGAAAAGATATATATGTATGTACATATGTTAAATAACAGTAGCATTTTCTATAAGAAATAGTCATAACAAAATCTGACAAGTTAAAAATGTTTAATTCATTAAAATACAAGTGTTTAAAATTACATATACAGAATCCTATGTTTAGAATCATCAAAATGGGAAACCGTGGAAAAAAAGACAGAAATGCTTTCTTCACGTCCTTGCTCCAAAGGAGTCTGAAGGAGCCCAGAACGTGTGACCCGGTGTGGCGTGGAAGGGTGAGCCAGCAGAAGGTTCCGAGGTGTAAAGCAGCCCTGGAGGGGCTGCCCGGAGGGCGGGGGGCCGGGCGCAGGCGGGGCGGAGGCAGCCGCGCTCCGCCGAGGACTGAGGGGCGAACACCGAGCGTGAAGTACCGGGAGGAAGAGAAGCCAGTGATCCTGATTGATGATTCTCGAGGAGAGCATGTGGCTCAGGCCATCTGTGACCCATATAAAGGGAACAGGACGTTCTGCGGCCTTCAGGGGGCCCAGCTGGGAGGCGACCAGAAGGGCAAAAGGGTCCCCGAGAGAGCGGAGGGCTTTTTCGTAGTTCCAGCCAGCCCCAAATCTGCTCCCGGTAACCGAGCATTTCCAGCACGTGGGCGGAGCTCCAGAGCCTGAAGCGGTGGCGTCCGGCGGCCCCTGGGGTTCCTGTCGTCTCGGGTGCCCGCGCAATCAACCAGCGGCGGTGGCCGTTGGCCAGCACTTACGGGACGCCTCTTCCTGAAAACCAGGAGCAGAGGAGAGCAAGAGCCAGTTTCTACAGCTTTTCAATTTGGAAAGTAATGATAAAAACATGACTTTTAAAACAGCAATAGGGAGTGGCTTACTTCTCTCGTTCATTATAATAGGAATTTACTGATATAGCAAGTCATGAATAATACTTTGTATTCTCACTTATTTTTGTTTTTTGCTGGCATTCCAAAAAATGAGAACAACTTATAATTTTGTTGTATTTCTAAATCCTTGCAACAACAAAAAGAAACTGGTAAAACTAGAAGTTTAAGTGAATTCCAAACCATGTGAAGAAAATTCTAAAATACATAATGGAATTTTGCTAGGAAAAGATTGAGTTTAAACAAAACAGCCTGAGTTAATTCTTTCCGAAGGTGTTACCCTGAATTAAGAGGCCTTTTACAAGAATATTAGAAAAATAAGTAGTACCAGACTACAAGTAAATCCATTTATAAATGAGAAAAGAGATAAAATTAATGAAATTAATTTTAAAGTAGTTGAACTACCAAGCTGATTTTTTGAAATTGGTTATTAATACAGTGGGAAAAAAATGCCCACACACTTGAAAATGAGGTCCCAGAGCAGCAGAGGAACTGGTAAATATAGCTGCTCAAAATCTAAGTAAAATAACTCCTGGAATAAATAGATATCAGCTTGGATGTCTCACATGCAGCATGCGGTGTTTAGGAAAGTGTATAATGAACTTCATGAATCAGTAGAAATTATTTTTGAGAGATACTACTAAATCAGAGGAGGAACTGTGAATGTTCAAAAGTCCCGTTACCACCTTATAAATCTTAGAAAGACTTAAGAATATGGCCACACAGCCTTGATCTTCATTAATTTTATATATAATTCCAAATGGCCTGCACCAGCACCAGCTCAGATACTGTGTGAGCGACACCTCAGTAAGAAACCCCTTCTGACTGAGTCTGAGCTTGTTCAGGAGTTAAAACCTTTTTAAAGAGTAACACAATTTCTCTTTAAATAATGAACACCTCTAGAGAATATTCAAATAATTTTTCCTTCAAAAGCGGTTTGCATAGTTTTCCTGTTTGTACCCCCAGATTTTCCTCTAATGATCCCTTCAGCGTTCTCTGCTGGGAGGTGTCTAGGCTTCATGGACGATATAACCAATTATTTTCTTTTTCAGTAGAGGGCGAATTCCATTCGTACTTAAATTTTTCTATTCTCTACTAGGAAAAGATAAGCAAAATAACCAAAACCAGGATCAGAGCAGTGGCGTTTTTGCCCACAACCTTCAGCCCTGATGCCGCTGAACGAGGCTGTGAGCGATGCGCGGGGAGGGACTGGGTTTGGCAGGAACCGCAGCTGCGGCCCTGCTGGGGTGAGGCCGCCCCCTCCGCTGGCGCCCCCTGCTCATCCTCTCCTTGGCCTTCAGTGGACAACCACGTGGCCTCCTCGGCCTGCTCACAGCCTCCCCTCTTTGCTCTGCCGCCCCGAGGCTCTCCTGTCTGGGAACTCTGAGTTGGGGAAAAAGGGCACCAGGTTTCCATGGCTCAGGGCCCTGTTGGTTTGCAGTGTTATCACTGAAAACTTTGAAGAAAACTCTTTCTTTTTGATGTTAAACACAAGGAAGATGCTGCCAGTGGATGTACAGGTGGAAGGCGATCCTCCTGGAGCCGCCCCTTGTGTTTTTAACCCAGCTGTGTGCCCTGTGACGGCGGGACAGAGGCGGCAGTCGGGGCTATGTGCATCTGCTGTCGCCCCTCGCGGGGCAGCCGCATTTCCCCTGTTGGTGAAAGGCTGCTCCTAGCCTGACAGCTCCTAATTTAAGGGAAAAAGTAAGTTGTTTCTTTTTTTTTAATTTAAAAATCGTCACATTATTTTACGACATTTATAAAATGCGGTAGAACATAAGGCAGCCCCGCTACCTCCCAGAGTGACCCCATTTCATCTTTGTTTCACACCGGAAGCCCTCACTGCCCATGGTGATTTTCGGGGGCCCCTCCCGCCCTTAAGGCTTCTTTACGTGTGTGCTGACTGGGGCTTTTCTGCTGCGCTTCTGCCGAAGGGGCTCTTCAACTTAGAGGGGCTGTGTCTTTTCTAGTTTCAAATTCCTTTGTGTCTAAAAGAGACATTTGCCTTAAAATGTGTATACAGTACAGCCTGATAAGCCTGAACTCACATAGTGCTTTTCACCAATGTCGGTTGTCTCCTAAACTTGGCTGTCTCACCGAAACATGCCTGAACGCCAGGAAGGGAGTTTCTTGTGCTCCCCTTGCAGGAGGCCAGCCTGGCACGGGCCTAGCGCAGAGGCTGCTGCTTCAGGTGCCAGGGAGCTGACTCAGGGCTGAAGCAAGGACAGCAGCCACTTGCAGGGGGTGCATAGAATGTTCTGCAGTTCTTTGAAGGAGGTTGAAACTTTAAAATTTTGGAAACTTTTCTCTGAAGTTGCAGGAAATAAAACCTGCTTTGCGAGAAAGGAGAGTCGTGTATGTGAGGTGACTAACATCAGGGAAGCACGTAAGTGCAGGGCGACTAGAAGTCTCCCAAGTGGGGAAGCCCACAGACACTGTGGGGACGGCCGGGTGCCGTTTTATTGTACAGGGACGTGTCCTCCATTTGTACACAGCTCTCCTACAGTAGTGCTGACATATTTCCCTGGTTTACGTGGATCAGGACCCCCTAACCCCCGTGACCGGCGTCCACACTTACAGCGAGGTTGTTGGTTTAGCTGACATGAACTTTTCACTTTCCCAGAAAACAGTGAGCCTGTGTGAGGCTTTGTTCAAGTCGGGGGTGTGCGTGCGCACGTGCATATGTGAGATAGTTTCATGACCAGTAGAATGACATGCTCAATTTCAGTAACAGTTGCCCAGATTCTACAGTTGAATCATTAGTTTCAACAAACATTGTATCCTCTGCTTCAGTTGTTTTGTAGAAGCTGGAAAATTGGGAAGTAGACAAAGTAAAGACATGCACTTCTGACCGACTGTTTTATATTGTTACACTGCCTATCTCCAAGTCAGAAAACTGATCAGTGGAATGACAGCCCCAGGTCGTTTGTAAGCTGGCAGCACCCTCTTTCTCGCTGCATCCCCGCAGCCGCGGGGAGTGCTGGCCCCCACCCCAGCTTCAGGGAGGGGAGCGCTCTGACTGGGGTGGAGGGGACCTGATTTCTGTTTCCACCTTTGCTTTGCTGTGTTCAGGCTGGGTCACCTTGACAATTCTTTTGATCCTGGGCCTCTGTTTTTATCACGTGTGCACAACTGGTGGATGGTCTTCAAAGACATACACAGTATATCCTGATCTGAAAACTCTGCCTCCTTCTGAAGTGGGAGACATAGGTGTGCACGGCCACATGTGACTTTCATTGGATCCCTACTGTGACATGTGTTTGACTTTGGGCAAGTCACCTTGCTTCCTTCTCACAGTGTTTGTGTCTGAGTGCCCACCTTCTGGAGGCTTTGTGAGGAGTCCATGAGAGCCCATCTGAAAGTCCTGGCAGTGCCCACGTGGGGGGACCGTGTGCCGGCCTGTGTGGGGGTGGAGGGCAGGGGTCGGCTGGTGGGACCGGCGTCAGGAGGGATGAGACTCGGTGCAGGAGGGCGCCCCCCCCCCCTTGCTGCTGCTGTGGGCGCAGCGAGGAGAGCGGGCCACAGAGGTGCCCACCCTCTTCAGTCTTCAGCAGGTCCCTAGATGCTCCCCGGCACCTACTAGGACAGGGACAGCCCCAGCTGGGTGGTCCTGAGCAGGAGACTGTGCAATCAGCATGCTTTCCCGGGCACCGAGTGCTCCTTTCCAACGAGGAGTAAGATGGAAGCCGGCTGTTTTAACAAGCCCGTCTGTAGGCCGTGTGGCACTGAAAAGTTGGTTGCCT
This sequence comes from Pteronotus mesoamericanus, assembly GCF_021234165.1. Classification (NCBI taxonomy): domain Eukaryota; kingdom Metazoa; phylum Chordata; class Mammalia; order Chiroptera; family Mormoopidae; genus Pteronotus; species Pteronotus mesoamericanus. The sequence continues at coordinate 42,271,290 of NW_026555247.1, forward strand.
GGTGTCCATTTAGTACATAAGACAAGCTAACGATGAAAACATTTTATTTTTGCTCTTCATAGTATTATTATTTTTTTAAATGAATAAGTATTTTTTGCCCTTAAATAGGCTAATCATTACAGAAGGAAATCTTTTGGGCATCAAGCAATACATTAAAATTATAGTAAAAAGAAAAACACATTTGTGAATTTGTACCTGGAACTAGAGCATAGGTGTCAGGCGCAATGGTACGTTGCTGCTTTGATTGTGTCTTTTTTGTTGGAAGTTTAAGGACTTTTCGGTGAGAATTTTTCAAGTGAACACCACCAATATGTAGCATTTTTGCCACTTCTACTTAAAGGTGCAAATATATTTTATCTACCTTTTAAAAATATTTCGGTTAAAACAAAATGATTTAAAAAAACTTTTCATCTCTTTAAAGGACAGATTTCATTGTCACCCATTGTCCCTCTTCATTTGATTTGTTCCCGTGGTTCTTTTGATGTGTTACTTCCGGAACCCCAGTATGTAGCTCTGATGCTCGAGGTGCGATTTGAGTTCATATTTCTCCGTTTTCTAGCCCAGTGGTTTCCTTTCTCTCTCCTGTTTTTGCCCCTCAAGTGAACATTGCCAGGGCCTGTCTCCCCCCGCGCCCCCAGGGTAGGCAAACCCGGCACCTGGGCCTAGTCTATGAAATCAGTGGCACTTTGTACTTTATTCGTTGGGTTTCCACCCCAAGGAAGGCGGGTCCCTGTCGTCCCCGCAGGCCCCGTGCACGTGCCCTCGTGCCGGGAGAGCTTCCCCACCCACGGGAGTCACGGCCCGTAGCCGTCCCCGTTCGGGCCTGAGAGAGGCCTGCGATGGCTGCGGGGGCGGGCGAGCTTCGTCCAGCGGTGACCCTAGCGGGTCGCAGCCACACCAGGCCCTCAGCAAATACCTCTTGGGTGAGCGAGTGGCTGGGAGCCAACCTGCGTTTTTGGGCAGCAGCTGAGAGGCTGGGACCAGCTCTTCCCTGGACGGGGGTCCATCCCATGCCTCCGTCAAGCGTTATTTCTGATGGTCTTCGGTTTGCGCGGAAAACAGTGCTTCCACCTCTAAGGCTCACTGTGAGGAGGAAGTTTATAATTATTGTTACCTGTTTACAGTTATTGTTACAAGCTCGGTGCAGGGCCGAGACACCGTAACAGCCGATTATTCAGATGCTGTGTTTGCTCAGATAGCGATTGTGCAGTTGTCCCCGGAGGTGTCTGTACTTCGCCCGCGCATGGCCTGTGAGGCAGGTGCTGCTCCGGGAGACGCTTTTTTAAACCGCCGTTCCTTCTTTTTCACAAGCAGAAAGTATCCTTTATGAGAGTGCATCTGATACAAAACTTGAATTGCACTTTTCCTGACGACCAGTCTGACAGTTGCGACACATCCTAAAGGGCGCGCAGCTCCGTGCCTCTAGGAAACGCCGGCCGGCTCCCCGAGCGCGCGTCTTCCCGGGGGGCTGGACCCAGGCCCCCGAGTGCGGCGGCCGGACGCGAGGGCGGGGCGCCGCCCTGGGTGTGCCGCACAGCGGGCCCTGGCGACCAAGATGGATGGCGCTCAGATGGGTTTTAATTAGTGCAGCTGCAGTCATCAATTATCTGCGGAGCACAAATATTGTTATATTTGGGAAATTCTTGATTTATTTTATTCCACTGGCCAGCAGATTTAGATGAATGGGTTCTCATCATAAACATCCTGAGAGGAATCGCCGGCGGCCACAGTTTATTATTTAGGACACAGTCAGCAAGGGTGAGCAGCGCAGAAAGGCATCGAGTGCGCCCAGTGTTGACTTGGAAGTTTTGCCGAAGCCTTTGGCTGGTGCCGGCTGTCAGGAACGGGGCCTCCTGCACCAAACTGAGAGCGGGCCGTCGGGAGGGCAGCTGCCAGGCTTTAGTCTCGGGGGTGGGGGGTGGGGGTGCGGCTGCAGTCTGCACGCATGCGCTGCCGGGCAGGCGCTGCTGGGCAGGCGCTGCCGCGTGCCCTGCGCACCGGGCGCCCTGAGCGCGTCAGCGGAGGAGGGGCCGGTGCACGTGGGCCCAGAGGCCCGGGAGAACAGCGCCGTCTGCGCTGGGGAGGGCTCTGTGCGAGTCCGGGGACCTGTGCGCCCCCTGCTCTCCCACGTTTGCTCTGGGCTTTATTATTGTTTCAGAGAAGCTTTTGAAATTTTTAGCCTTGCATTAAAAAGGTAAAAGAAATAAGTATGACTTTAGAGGGGAGGGAATATTGTAGACAGTTGGGTTTTTTTTAATGCTGATAACTAGCTGTATCAAAGTAAGAATTTTAATATTCTTAAATTGGGAGCAAAACCTGGAATTATTATTAGAATGAAGACAAGTTTTTAAATTTATGTAAATTTTGTGTAGTTGTAACTTAATCCCCTGCACTCTGTAATTCAGTGAGACCGTCTAATACAGAGTTACTAACCGGTAAACATCAAGCACCACTTCGCTTTTTCAGTGCCTCACAGTGTGAAACCTGTGTCACGTTCGTATTCAGCAGACAAGGACAAAGCAAGGCATGAAGTTAGTTTGCATGTTTGTCTAAGTTACAGAGTGTAGCGTGGTAGCCGCAGTAGCCGTTCGGAAGCATGCACTGTTGTGAGTCCTAGCCAAGGCCTCCTAACACAGCGGTTGCGAATACTTTTTTGGGGTCTTGAAGCATGATAATCGATTTCTGTGAGGATAGGATTATTTCACATCTGACAAACACTCCTTAAAAGGTTCTGAATCTTGTATTACGTGTAAGATTTCTGTTTCTTGTATTTCATGGCCGATTTATAGTTTAATGGGTTAGTTGAATTAATTTATTATCACAGTGTAATCCAAATCACGATTTCCAAAGGAGAACAAGGTGCGTCTCGCTTGGAAGGTTGGTGGTACCGGCAGGCGGGGTCTGGCTGGGAAGGGCGCCTGGCCCCAGGGTAGCAGGTGAGTTTGCGCAGGCGGGGGCCCCCCGCCCCCCCCTCGCCCGCCCCAGCCCCAGCCCGGTTGGAGACAGATCACGTCGGGGAGGGCGTGGGCCTCGGTTGGCTCAGTTCTTCGAGACTGTGGAAAGGAGGTTATGCGTCAGAGGGAAGGCGTTGGAGGGTTTCGAGGCAGAATTCATTCGCTATTTACTTTCTAGAGTGCTCGCCGTTTACTTCGATGGTCTGGATGTTTTGGGCGGAGGATGAGGGAGCCCGCTGTGGCGCAGCCCTCTGGGTGCCTTTCCCGGTCAGCACCAGTGACTCGTTTCTAATCCTGCTTTGCCAGTTGTGAAGTAACTGTTGGATTAGATAATTTTTAAGATTATATGGTATTAAAATTTTTTTATTACAAAAAAATTTGTTTCCTGTTAGAAGTGTGTCTGCTAGTTAGCACTTGATGAGCTACCTACTTGGAGATGAATGAATTTTTACAAAGTCATATTTTTGCGGTATGAATATTGATAGTTTTATAAAAAACATGTTTAATTTTCATAAATATTAGCTTATGAAGCCATGGACCATTTCTGACCGTTAGCTATTATGGCATAGGGATATATGAATTTTCCCATGAAAATTTTGAAAAATAATCTTCATTAAAATTTATTCAGATTTTGACTTTTCCTTGATTTATTTTATTTTTAATTACAATGCATATGTGAACACAGGTGACATTATCTACTTAGGTATCGATTCTTGATAATGTGCACTGTGTGTAACTGATATATATTTCTCCCATACGTATAATGTGGTATCCAGAGTCAGGACAGATGCCACCCAGGCAGCTCCGGCGGAGCCGGGGACACAGGGCGAGGCCTCTGCCTTCAGAGTCTTCCTGTGCTCCTCTCTAATTCCATCCTTCTTTCCTCCAAAGGCAGCCACTATGCTGGTTTTTTGTTCATCATATCGAACGGAGACTATTTAAGCCCTGTATTCACAGTTTCTGAATGAGAGAAATATTTCTTCTTAGATCTTTCTCAATATTTTAAATTTCTGGTATTTTAGAAAAACCTTGTTATGTGTTCTTAAAAAGAATATTGTATATTATAGAAACTTACACTATTAGTATATTTAAGGGTGGCTTTAAAACCCATCATGTTAGTAACTAATTATAAGTAAGTGCCTGATAAATAAGAATCTGGCTTCTAATTTTGTGCAAAGCATTCTTTCCGTTGGCTTTTCCTAAGATTCTTCTGTTGTTCTGTTCTGTGAAATAAGATACATTTACATATGAACTTTTATTATAAAAGAACATTGTTAATTTGAAAACATATCTTTATCATGCCAGCAGTGTCTGAGCATTGTTGATGCTTATTGCTCAAGAAGGAAATTCAAAACCTGACTCCTCATAATAAAACAAGAATGTTTAAAATTGTTAAACAGCCTTTGGAAAGTAGAGGTAGCATAATTTAAACAATAATCACAAAAGCTTTGGGCTTTTGAGTATATCATTTGATGTTTTGAACAATTCTGTCTTTTAGTTTTCATACTCAAAAAAGCCATAATGGTTAAATTACTCTTACTTTTAGTATTTTATAAGTTTAGACATAATTTATGAGAATCATGATATGAATAAAATATGCTGATATTTAATACACAAATTATGTTTTTGCACATCTAAGCTTTGGGGGTTATATGATGCTTCCATAAGTTTCTCAAAAGTTGTGATGGATTTTGTAAAAATGTGAAATACCGTTTAGCATAATAGCCTCCTATGTAACGAATGCACCCCAGTGTGAGCGAAGTGCGCCCCTTGGAAGCCTGTCCGCTGTCTCGCTGAGGGTGCCGGGCGGTGATGGAGCCGTGCTGCCCGTCCCTGCTCTCTCCCGGTCAGCCCGGCCGGCTCCACGCCGCACACGGAGCCGCCGCGTTATCACTGTGTCATGGGCGGTGACGGCACCCACACACCACGAGGCTCCCCTTTTGTGTGTAACGCCTAAACGTCTTGGCCATTAGAACTTTTCCTTTCTTCTCTGACTGGGGTTGTTTTGCTCTGACTTTTGTATTTCCAGCGAGGAGAAAGAAATAAAAGCAACCCTATTTCCTATTACAAATTATCATAAATATTGGAGATGCAGATTTTTCTTAGATCATTAGCATATCACGCTGCGACCCACACCAGAATGTTCCATTAACAAAGCCGCCTTCATGTAATTAATGTAAATAATATGGAACTACAGCTTGAGTTACCCAGTCAGCCTTGGCGAAAAGCATTTGTCATAACGCACCATCTGAGGAGCCCGGCCTCAATTCAAATTAAACTTCATGGGTTTGCCCCTTTATTTCTTCCTCTCACGCTGTAAATTTCTGTGAAACATTTATGACCGTAAATTTCCCTGAGACACCTATATAGGAGAAGAAAGCCATCCAGCAAGCCGAAATTACAGTTCCGTCATGTACTGTGCCGCCGCCGCCGAGGACGGTCCAGGCCCTCGTGGAGGCCGGGCGAGGCCGGCAAGCACCGCTTGGGCCCCCCAGGACTGGCTCTCTGTCCTCGGCGGCGGTGGCAGCGCTGAGGCTCGGCCTCCGCCTGCCATTCGCTGCTGTTGCCCTCTGACTCCAAAACACAGAGGAGCGTTGTAAATTTTTCATGAAGAGGTTTCAGTCTGTAAAACAGCAAACAGGAATAATGTTTTAAATGCAATCATTGTCAAGTTTGAACAATGTAATTTATCAAGAGAGCAGTTTGTACTATATAATAAGTTTCATATATTAATACAATTTTTCATCTGATGTCAGGCCTCTGATTTATGAATAGCCCATGATCTAAGGTGATCATTGAATTATAATTCAAGTAATAAGAAGCCAGGAACAAGACACCGCAACCGCCGCCCTGCGCCGCTCGCACGCGTGCCACCAAGCCAATTTACCAAGCAACCGTGGGCTAAATGGTGCAGGTTTTCTAATTCCAAGACGGCACGCGTTAATTAGATAAAGGCTAAAGCTCTCATTATTTTTAAATGATTTAAGAACGGGTAAAGATCTCCCAGCTGACACTGGCCCTAATAGTCCTCTGCTCGCTGCCTTGTAATAGGAGCATCGCAGATGGATGGGCCCGGCTGCACCCGACCGCTCGGAGCACCCCTCACACTCACAGGAGCGGTGACCACTCATGGCACCTCAGAGGCTGAGATTCGACGTGTTTCCCAGGGCTGGGACACCGCTGATGAATGTGATTTATGAATAAACTTCCTTCTACTGTTTGTTTTTTTTTTCGGGGAATAATCACACCTCTGCATTATAGTCCATAGTTCTTGAGGCCTAGTTCTTATTTCTTAGTAATTCTTACAAGCCTTTTATAGATAATTAACTTTTTGATATGCCAAAGTAAAAGCATTTTTAAAAATTGTCCATTTACAGAGTGCCCGCTAGATACGCGGGACTGGGCCAGGCCCAGGCAGAGCCTGTAAACTCAGTCAGTGGGTTTCCTTCTGATTCCTGTGATGGCAAATGGATAACACACTTAGCCCATTGTCAGATTTAAAGACTAAACAGACGACGTAAGAAGTTCTTCTGAGAGCGTGAATTTGCTTTACAGCAAATGTCACTTTGCTGGTTAATTGCATTGACTCTCGTGTTACGTGGATGGCCGGACCCCCCCCCCCCAGCCCCCTGCGGCGCTCCCCTGGGGCAGCGGTGGGCGTGGCGGGAGGCTCTGCCTGCACCCTCTCCTTTCTCCCTCTGCTTCCCATAACAGAGATAGTGGACAGTGGATGGTGGTCGCTTCTCCCCGCCAGGTGGTCCACATGTGTTTTCCTTGACTTTAAAGGCTTCATTTTCATTGTTTGCTCACAGTATAACTGTCCCCGGGTGCCTGTAGCACTAGGTTTCCCTTCCTCTGTTCCGTCTCCCCTCACCCACCCTTGTTGCCGCAGTCCGCATCGAGTTCAGCGGTATAATAGCCTCTGCTTGGTGCACAGAGAGGTGGCCGTGCTGCCTGTCCTGAAAACATAGTCTTTGGCAGGTGCTTGCTTTAGCGTCGTTTGAATTTGGCCATCCTTTCTGTGACGGGTTTCATAAAATCAGCACAGTTTTTGAGGACGTGGACAGGACTTGCGTGTTCACCTTCAGCCCTGCCCAGGGCTGCTGATGCTCATCCTTGGTGACCTCACAGACAGCCATGTCCTGTCTCACACTGGCTCAGCCACCCCGCCTCGTTTGTCAGTCCCAGCATTTTGATGGGCTGTCCCAGCGTGACTGGGCATATGCTTGCCGTGGAAGCGCATAGGTAACTGTGCAGCTGCCCATTGGGGAAATGCAGGGGAAATCCGGGATGCTGGGGGTTCAGGTTCTTCTGTGTTTCTCTGCTATTGCCCTCATATTTGTCTTTTAAAAAAAAAAGTCCTTATCTGAGCAGTAATGAGCTTGGTTATTTACAGTCCTCAAGTGGAACAAGTTACTTGCTAAAGCAGTTCCTGGCCTGTGTGCGGCACAGCCTTCAGGCTCTGCCACAGAGTGTCTGTTGTGCTCTGCAGCGCGGGCGTGGCGTGCGGGCCACAGGAAAGGAGAAGCAATGACGTGGGAGTCTCCGAGGGTCCCTCAAGCCAACCTGACGCAGTGCATTCACGTGGTGCGTCTGGGTGTGAGTGTGGGGACGTCTCAGCCGAGCTGCTGGGGACAGTGTGGGGGGTGTGGCTCTGATGGTGGCCACAGGCGGGGAGCTGCACCCTGCGGGAGCCCCAAAACTGTTTCCGTGACTGGTCACGGGCGCTGGTGTCCAGAAACAGATGACAAAGACGAGATATGGGTAGCATGAGGCAATGAGACATGTTACCCTGAGCATCAGTACTCAGTGCATAAGAGTGTGCACAGCAAGTGCGGACCCGTCCGCAGAGGGCGGAGGAGGGTCCCGGATGCCTTTGTCATCCTAGGTGGGCAGGGGTGTGTGTGACACCCAGGCCTGTGCCACCAACAGCCACCGATTCCACAGTGATTACACAGCTGTGCAGACCGCCGTCCCGAGGTGGAGGCTGTTTCCTGCGGAGGGGATGGCCAGTTGGGTCTAAAAAATGTATTCACCTGTGAAAAGATAAAGCACTGCCTTGAAATACAGTGCATGAGTCTGCTTGTCTCTCTCTCATCAGATCGCACATCCCTTGAGGGCAGAGGCTGCGCTCTAGTCACCCCGTGTGCCCAGGACACGGGACCGGGCCTGCCCACGCTGGGCGTGCGGGGGACATTGGGGTAGTTAATACTGGTAGCAGTGGAGGGGCCTGACTCTCCCCTCGCCACAGCTCCCAAGTTGCGTCAGGCCCAGGAAATCCATTAAGAAACAAATGGTTTCCTAATGATCAAGATAAGCCGAGCAGTACTGCCTTTAAAATGACAACTGCCTCGCTTTTTTCTTTATTAAAAGGAAATTCATTTGTCTTGATCAGCCAGACCACTTTGAGTGTTTTCATTTGTATGAAAACCTCATGCTTGTATTTTTCAAGAGTATGTAATTATAAAATAATTAGTTTCACCCAGGAGAATTTGTAACCGAGCTTTTAGTAAACTGTGGAACCTTGGTATTAATGTTGCTATTATTACTATTATTATTATTATACTGCTGCTTCCGCTATTATTTAAGAGACCAAAATATAGAATCACTCATTTTTAGCACGTTCATAGCATCTACACAGACACCATTTACTTATAAATACTTCTTGTCTTGCATTTCTTTTGCTGCCTAAGTAAATTTTAAGCCGTATTTTCAGACCCATCAACACCCACTGGTGTGCTCATTCTGTAAGGTTTGTTTTGGATTTCGTGCTGGGGGTCAGAAAGACGATCAGTGGTAGATGACTTTTTGAACATTAGTTCATCTCTGTGCTGTGATCTTATATGGCTGTGTAAGTCATTGGTAGAAATATGGAAATAGCGATTAAAAATGCAGCACCTGTAAAAATAGTAACACGTAAATTTTTTGTGATATTTTATATTTAATTTTATAAATAGAGCCATTCACTTTAAAAAAATCATTATATACTTTTGAATTATTTCAAAGGTAATAACAGTATGCACGCATGTGCGTGCGCGCACACACACACAAACACACACACGTGTGTTAAATAGCCTTCTGCAGATGCCTGAGGAGCCGTCATCAGAAGTAGTTTCAAAGTGGTCTTTTCCCCGCCCATTGGGGCTCCCATGTTTTATATGGCCCAGAGTCAGGCAGCGAGGAAACCTGCTTAGACCTCCAGGAAGTGCTCTGATGTTGATCAGCCCCGTGTGCAAGACAGAAAAGCCGATAGTCCGAAATTGCACTTTCAACTAAGACAGCCTGTCAGTCTTGGGGAGTGGTGGGGAATGGCCTATTTATGTAATCAGATACTAACCCTGGGAGGAAGCTGCCAGGCATGGTCTTGTTGTGTACGCAGCAGGCAAACTGTGCCTTATCTGACAGACAGTGTGTAAATCTGTCCATGCAAAAACCCAAATGTTTAGTTTGCTCCTAGTCACTGTAATTGCTTACTTTCGTCTGTAGAGCAATGACATTGCTTAGCAGACAGCACCACAGACCTAAGGGCCCGATAAGACTGCCTTGGTGCCGCCCTGCACCCCTGATGGGCAAGGAGGCAGACAGGGATGTAGCGGAGGCTCGCTTCAGCCGAACGGGCCGACAGCTTGGCCCAGGCAGGCGGCCCTGGGCTAGCCTGGCTCTTTCCCACCTGGAGGAGGCAGACAGGGCGTGTGGGGTGCGCTGCGTCTCACGGGGCCGCTAGGAGGGAGCAGCCGCCGCATCAGCGACTGCTGAGTGCTCGTGTCTACAGGGGCCTTCTCGGGTCTGTCAGGTCGCCTCCGCCTGCTGCTTCTGCGCATTCGTTTCATTGACTTGTATGCGTGCTGTATTCAGTATGCTTTCGTTTCTTATTTTAAAAACATCCTATGTTATTTCATTATTTGCTTGCTGTGAATAATAACGACTTCATGAATGTGGATACTTAACTAAAAATCTGTACATTAAATTGTATTCTTGAGGAGAGATTAAAGTGTTTTATCTGAACTGATGACTTTAAAGTCAAAGAGAGTTGAAGATGAATTCAGTGTTTTCATATATTCAGTGAGAATAGAACACCTTTTGTTCTGTTTTACATCACCTATTATTTGTAAGTATTTTTTTTTTTGTTATTCACTCACTGAATAAACAATATAACTTTAAGGATTTCCATTAAAACTTCTGTTAGATTATTTAGATTGTTTATATTTTCATTAAAATATTTGGTTTGGTTTCCTCAAACAAATTATTTCTTTGCTAGTTGTAACTAATAATTGGGAGCAGCAGTGTCTGTTTTAAACAAAAAGGAAAGCCCGGCATTGGACCGTGCTGTTTCACGGTCGGCCACTTAGGGGACGCACCTTGGAACTCTCACCAGGGAAAGCCGCCCGCCAGTCAGGTTGAGCTGAGAGCTGCACACGCTGCTGCTGAGCCCCCAGGCAGGGACTGCCTTGCCCTGGTCCAGGTGGCCCGGTGTGCCTGAGAGTGGCCAGCGATTTTTCTAGAAGTTTAACAAAAGTCATAGAGAAATATTAAAATGTACGAAAGCACACACATGCCCGGCACAGTGGCATCAGCCTCAGGGAACGCACGCACAGCCGTGTGAGATGAGGTTGCGCTGGTCGTTATTTGGATTGCCCGGCCAAAGCACAAAGTGCATCTGTGAAACACTCATTGATGCTATTTACTTCAGCCCTTGGTACTCACTTCCCATGGTCATATTTCAATTGGTTTTGTTATTTGTCAGATTGCCCACATTTTCAAATCAACTTATTTCGAAACACACCCCCTGAGATATGATCACTGACATATAGAATATCCCGTCTTTCCCCTCCTCCTCTGCAGCCGACTCTGTCCGCGTGCCAGCCCCTGGCCTGGTCTGTGCCGGCCCTGGGTGTGGCCGACAGGCAGAGGACGTGCCTCCTCGGCAGCAACGAGCATGTGCTTGTGTTGTCACACTCCTTGTTCCCCGGGGGGGCGTTTTCCTCGCCACCTCTCACCTGGGCCTTTATTCGAAGTGCTTTTCTCCTACGTCTTGGCTTCTGGGTGACCCTGTGCATATTATGTGGTGCTCTATTGTATATTATTTTTGAAGAACAGTAGATGCCAGTAATTGACAAAAACTTACTCATCATGAAAAAAGTCCATGGTATTTGGAGACGTGTCACCCAGACCCGTGGCGACTACGCGAGGCGGTTTGTGTAGGCAAGGACAAGGGTCTCCTGTCTCTTGGTGTCTGTTCTGCGGCTCTGAGCTCCTACGTGTGGGAGCCCACGTGAGGCCCCGGGGATGCTTCTCCGCGCATCTGGCTGTGGCCTGCTGAAGTCGTCCTTCCTTCGCTTTGTGCTGGTGAGACGCTCTGTCCCAGCCTCTCTCCTGGTTTGACGGAGACTTTCAGTGACTGCCCGGCACCTGCTGTCTGTGGGTGCAAGAGCAGCTTCCTCGATGGCGTTGGCTGCGGCGTGCTCTTTCCGTCCCTGTGCGGTTCGGCATCTTACCCTCCGCCCTGGGGGTGCCCTGGCGTGTGTTGTGCAGCACGCCCAGTAGAGTAACTTCCTTGTGTGACTGTCTGTCGTGTCGGTTTCCTGTCTTGAACAGTTAAAGGAGAGAGATCCCCAAGCACCTGGCTGCTGGAAGGCAGGTCTCTCTTTTCGCGCCAGTAGCGGCAGCTGGCATTTGGCCTGCAAGTAGCCCCCCAGTCAGAAAGGCAGGGCCTCGGAGTAGTGGAGACAGGACTCCTCACCAGCCCGGCAGTTGGAGGGGCCCAGCCAGGTGCCGGCACCGGCTCCCCCTGCCCCGGGAGGGGCGGCCTCTGGCATGCCGCTGCGGGAGTGCCGGCTCCCGGCGGGCCTTCTCCCTGGGACTGGACCGGGGCTGAGTGGAAAGGGGAGCGTAGGGCTTGTGGCAGGGCCTGTCTCAGAGGTGTTCTCCTCCAGCTCCCTCACACCTGGTGCACCTGGGGACGCGGGCGAAAGAACTGTGAGGGCCCCGATGTCACAGCTGAGTCGGGGCCCAGGCTGCTGGCTGTCCGCCTCCCTCCGAGGGCCCGGCCTCCGCCCCGCAGCTCTGTGTGCGGCTTCTGTCATATCGTTGGGAAGATCGTCCAGCAGGACTCTGCTTGCCATAGTTCAGGTCTTTGACAAAGTTTGGTTATTAAATTTTACTTTTCTTAGTGAGTCATTTTCAGGCCTGTGCTATGATATTGCTGTGACAGAGGCAAGAAGTGAAAAGTCGTTGCAGTCCCTGAACTGTGCAGCGTCTTCAGGGAATGCGGGTGCGTGCTCGGAGAAGAGAATTCGGAAGGCGTCGCACATCTGACGTCTGGGTGTTCTGAGGCCAGGGCAGGCCCGACTTGCGGGGTGGGGGTCGGTGACCCGGCGCAGGGAGCCGGGGCCTCTGCCGGCGTGCCCGGGACTTGCGGGGCCTGGCCGCGTAGGCCCTCCTCTGCTGCTCCTGCCCAGCCGAAGCCTCCCCGTTGGCACCTTCGGGGTGTCCGTGTCCCTGTGTTTCGGTTCAGCACCTTGAGGGAAAAGAAAGTGGCAGCAGAAAGGATTGAGTGGACTTTTTCCTTCGCACTTGAGGTCTGAAGTGGCGAGCGCTCTGACTTCCACGTCTGTTCCTTCCCAGCCCTTAACCAAAATGCCCTTGTTGCTGTTCAGTTTGTTTGGGCGGCTTCCGTGAGGTCTGTGTGGGGCCTCCCTGCACTGTCCTCCTGCCGCGTTCAGACGTGTTCCGTCACCTGTGTGCTCCCTGCCGGTGGTTTTCGCTCCTGCCCTTGCTTGTGTTAGACAGAAATGTAGTCTACTGTCTTCAGTGCTGGGAGGTATGTAATGAACGATAACGTTATTACATGTAGTTTTTTATTTGAGATGTTGGAGATTTGAAAATTAGTATAAATGATCTATATGCAGTGTTTATAGATGCCTGTCTAAATTTATCTTTCCAAAATAATTTAGAATATGTGAATAGATGAAATCTGCTCATCTGTTTTGTAAGAAGAGGAATCCAAAACTGCACACATCCAAGTTTTACAATAAATGATGGTCCTTTGTACTGAAAGGAAGCTGCGTTCATTGCTTTTCCCTGCATTGAAGAGGTTTTCCCAGCCAGACCAACCTCAGGTACGCGAGCGCCCTGCACTTCTGCTGGCGTTCCCATGCGCCTGCTCCTCGCCCGATGTGCAGCCAACAGTGCGGGAGGCGGCGTGGAGCCTGCTTGTGTGTCGTGAACTACATACCTCAGCTGGATCACAGGAGCTTGACAGCCCTCAAAAATGCGTTTAGAATGTTAGTGTGATTTTAGCCCTTTCCTTGGAACTTGTGATTTAGAGAGGAACAAATCACATCCCTTACAAGATGGTCCTCCTGCACACGTGAAGGTCAGAATGCCACGGTGCGAAGCCAGCCTGCGCCACATCAGGGGCACCCAGGCGGACCCGTCCTCGGAGCTCACACTGTGTGTCGCTGTGGCTGTGGTGCCCCAGTGCCCGCAGCGTGTGCCCTGGCAGCCAGCCGTAACTGCACCCCCTCCCATCCCCCCTAAGGTCTCGGGCAGGGTCGCTTTGTCTGGATGTCTGAGGTCCCTGAGCAGTACACCTCAGCCCCCGGGCAGTCTCACCTTGAGCTCAAGTGGCCCCCAGATCATCCTGACACGCTGGAGGGCCGAGACGGTGACAAGCCCGAGGCAAGGCAGTGTCCAAGTCTGCACAGGCTGCCTTCCCAGCCCGCAGGTCGTGTGGTCACCAGCAGCCCCGGCAGCCCGTGTGAAACCTGGCTGACGTTGTCAGATGTCTAGGAACGCTGTTTCCACTGAGAGACGTGAGTGCCTGCAGGATCAATTACAAAGAGGCCGCATTTGGTCATCTGTCAGTTGCGCGGATCTATGGGACATGCTGCAGTATGAACAAGAATATGTTTTAGGAAAAATATGAAATGTATATTCAAGGTGAATATAAATTTCTTGGGTAAAGAGAGAGTTTCTTCCTTTCGGTTTCCCCCACTGTATGTCTGAGTCTTGTGTGAAGTCACTTCTTGGATCAATAGTGGCGGTCCCCTGTCTCGTAGCTCATGCGCACGGTCAGGGCATCCAGCGCGCTGGTGTTGGTGACGAGCTCTGCCAGGGCTGCAGGGTTGACGTCTCAGGTTCTGGTGTCACAGGGACAGCCTAGGCCCCTTACGATCAGCCACACTGTCTCTGGCTTATTTATTGCCCCGAGGGGTCTTTGTCGGAGCCTGGAGGCTGACGGGTTGCTGGCCTGAAGCTCGTGTGGCTGAGGACGGCTTTCTCGGTGCTGCCTCGGAGCGCTGTGGAGTAACAGACACCTCCCTGACTCGGGGCAGGGGGCGGGGGGACACTGGCTTGGGCTGGAGCAGAGTGCAGGGCTCTCCCGAGCCCGCGTCTGTAGACAGGCCCAGGGGAGCCCGCCCCAGCAGTGACAGCTGCATGGGCCCCGAGGCCGGGGCGGCTGTCCCTGGCCGCGCGCTCCCCCTTCTTCCCCAGCGCTTGATGGTCTGAGCCCAGCGGATATTTTTGAACCCATGGTGCGCAGGGAACTGAGCTGCAGTGTTTATGTGAATCTACTGGCTTTGTCAGCCAGCGGGGATGGGAACCGCCCATTCCGCACGCATGTGCCTTGTCTCCCTACTACGTGGGCATGTCCCAGTGAAATCTCACGCGGGGGTGCTAGGGAAGCATTTTACTGGCATCCTGTAGAGCCCGTACAGTGTGGAGACCTTATAGGTTGTGTCAGTTCTGCAGGAATCCCATCAGGACCAGCGTCTTTTTCGTACTCAGCTTCCATTAATATGTCAGTTATGTTTAATTTTAATATGTTAAAATTTTAAAGGAAATTACTTCAGCTGATGTATTTGATTTTTTAAACCAGTGCTTTCTCCTCTGTAAGCCTGGTTTCTGGTCTCACTGGTGAAACCCATCTTATGTGTACTTGTTACCCAAGTCATGCTAACGCTGTACCTGGCGAGAGTGTCGTCGGAACCCCCAGGCAAAGGTGCTCCGTCGCCACGCGCCCGAGGGGGCCGTGGCCTCGGGCCTCAGCTCCCGGATGCCGGGCTGCGGTGCCCGGCGGGCGTGTTGCTGGGAGCGCAGCCGTCTCTGCGCAGCTGACACGCTCCCTGGAAGGCCGCGTGCCGCTCGGCCGCATGCGGGGGGCTCATCGTCAATCCCAGGCGTGGACGTGGCTACAGAGGGTTTTCTTCCAGACACGCAGGCACGTACGTGTGGCTTGTATGCATACGCGCTGCATCTGTTTGGTCACGGACACTCCTGAATAGATAAATCCACATTTAGCTCCTTAGAAAATTACAACCAATTAATTGTGAAAGGCAAGCACTGACGGGAGGCGGGGGGTGGGGGGTCCCTTTTTGCTCTCAGAGGCCAGCTTCCTCCGTCCAGTTCTCAGGGCCGTGCTAACCTGGTCCTCTGTGAATTGTGCCACTTCACCGCGCCCTCCTGTGCGGCATGCTCCCGGCCCCGTCCCCCGGTGCTGGGATGGGTTCACTGCTCACACGCACCCCCGCCAGCCTCCGCCTCCAAGCCTGTCGTCACCTGCTGCCTCCTTACTGAGGTCTGTGCTGTCCCCTCAGACCCACCCGAACCTCCCCGGGAAGATTGTCCGACTCTTTCACTCTGTCTCTGGTGCTTTTTCTGAGCGCCTTGTACAGCTTCGTTGCAAGTCCAGCAGAGTGCGGGGCTTTTGTGCCGGCCATGGGAGCACCAGCTCCCTCTGGGAGGTGCCCGGTGCCCCCGCTTGTCGACGGGTCAGTGCCCAGCGTGGGTCCTGCCGGGCGCACGGCAGCCCTGATGCGCCTCTTAAATGGACGTGGGAATAGTGAGCTTCTGTGACCTGAAGCTGTGAGGGCCGTGCTGTGCGTGTCCGAAGACTTGACGTTAGTCAGGGTATTTGGGATGAAGGTATAAATGGGTTTGAAATGCATTCTGTCATTTTACTTCAAATCATTTATATCAGCAAAAGCAATTATTTAAAAGAAACTCCCTCTACCTAGTTTTTAAACACTATTAGTCCTTCATTTGTAGCTGCTATTGTAACTTTCCTTATATAAACCCAGTGTTTTTTACCTAACGTGAAGTGGTAACATTTTGTTTAGTGCAGAGTAGAGGCCCGTGGCGACTTAATGTGTGTCCTGTCAGCCAGGACTTGCCTTCCGTGGTTAGTTACAGCCGCTCCCCGTTCGAGGCCCCGGCACCGTTGCTCACTTGAGAGGCCAGGGGCCGCCCAGGAAGGGCGGGACTGGGGGCCGGAGCGGGTCTCTCAGGCGCTGCCGCGCCCTCCACGACCCTGAGCTTCGTTGGGCAGGGCTGAGGGGTTTTGCCCTGTATGGGTGAGGGGCTTCAGGGGGCGTGAGTGGGGGTGTGACCTGTCATCCCAGCCAGGGATTGGCAGGCACGCCCTGCAGGCTTGATCAGCCCATTGTCTGAGCCTTTGAATAAAGTTTTATTGGCATAGCCACACTCGCTTGTTCTGGGCTCTCTGTGGCTGCTTCCGTCTGTGCTACAAAGGCAGAGTTGAGCCGATGCAGCAGCCCGCAAGGGGCCCTCGAGCAGAAGATACCTGCTGTCCCTGACACAGAGCCTTCCCCACCGCTGCCCCAAGACACCGTGCGCTGCCGATCACGGGACCCGGCACGTGCAGTGGGCGGCGGGGGCGGGGGGCGGTGTTCCCGCCACACTCAGCAGGATGGTTCCGGGCAGGGCTGAATGTGGGGGTCTCTGTGACAAGGAAGGATTTCATGGGAGTGAGATTTTGAAGAACGAATTCAGATCCTTGGGCGCACAGCCCTTAAAATCTTTGCTTGTCCTTAGAATGAGTCACCCTCTTGGCTCACAATTGCCTAAGTTGCCTTGGGATTAATGCTGTGCCTGACGCCCCTCCCAGAAGTGAGTGTGGCGTAAAACCCCCCTCCTCGGGGTTGGATTGAGCAGGCTACAAATACACCTCACAGCAATTAGAATTGGAGGGTACGTTAAGGGGTTTTAAAACGACAGGCTCTGGCGTGAGCGAGGTTCCGTTTCTGTTCCAACGAGTTAACGAGGATATCGCCTGTTAATTAGGCTAATTATCACCTGTTCAGGGCAAACATGCACTCCAGACTCTTGGCTTAAGTAGCCGCCTGTGCCCGGGAGAGTCCCAGGGGAGGCTCCAGCTTCCTCCGGGGGCCACGCTGGAGCCTGGAGAGTCCCATTCAGTCAGGGGGGCCTTTCCAGGCTTGGGTCTCTGTGGCTTCTTGACATAAATTGTGCTCTGATTTTATACATAATCAGAAACTGGCTTCTCTCACAGTCTGGCCTAATTTAAATAATTGTATATTAGCATTTGCATGGAATAGTTTTGGTTTCAGGATATAACTTCATTGAGTCAGAGTTTGTTGTGGACTTTCTACTCACATACGTGCGCGCGCGTGCACACACACACACACACACTTGGAATAATATGGCCAAAGGGACCCCAAGTGTCGTCATAGCGAGTATTTAGCTGTCAGTGTATCTTTTCAATTTTTCTATTAGAGAAGACAGTGAGGGACTTTTATTTTCCATGCAGTTTCAAGTTGCATATTTTATTTAAATGTGCATGTAGTGCTTTGAAATCTCATAGAAAGAGGGCGAACAGGATCACCTGGGAGAGTAGCGGAGCATCTGACGTGCATCCATCGGTTCCTTTTTTGCACGAGTAAGGAGTGTGCCTCCATACAGGGCCTCGGGTGTTTTTGCTGAGCCGTGGCTGGGCCAGAGTCCGCCCAGGCCCCGCCCAGCTCCAGGCGAGCAGACCTGCATCCACTGCCAGCAGCATCTCTCTACCCTCTTTGGCTTCGCTGTCCTTCGGGCACCTCTTCAGCAGAGATGTTCACGTGAATTCGTTGAGCACTCGGGTCGCCCTTCCTGGGTTGTCTTGAGATGCCTATTTCTGTGTTGTTTTGTTTAAGAAAGGGTGTGTTCCTGGGCTCTGTTTGCAGCGCAGAAGAAATTCACATGGTTGCCCTACTGGGCAGGGACCCCACCTCATTCTGTTTTCATTTCACCCCTTCATGTAGTGTTACGTAATTACCGAGTTAGAATAATTAACAAAGAGGCTGTTACTCCAGAGAAACCGTGCTTTGGTGGCACTTGAGTAGCTTAGAGGGGTGGGGACAAGCGCGTTGGCACGCCGGCCTGCCTGCCGAGGAGCCGTGCAGCAGGAGCCGTGCGGCCCCGCCTGGTGTCCGCAGCTCTGTGCTCTGTGTCTCTTCACCGGGCCGGCAAGACCTGTCAGTTACATTGTGCAACAGCAGTTCGGTTTTGCAATAACAATTTTGGATCAGTCGACACCTTTGTTTCCCAGTTTTGAAAGATAATAACTACACGATTATTTAATATTTTGAGGAAATTTAGCTTACTCTCTTATTAAAATTTCATTTGTGCCACACCACATCTGGCTCCCTGCTGCTTGCAGATGTGAATTTGTATGACTTATTAATTTGACAAGACTGGTCCAAGACTGGTCATGGGCAGAAGATACAAAAAATTGTTTGATTGTTTAATTAAAATGTTCGTTGTGAGTTTGTAAAAATTTCAAAAATAATGGAAACACATCTGAAGATGTTAACATGTGGCCTTATCTGCTTCAGATGCCTCCTTTTAAACAAACAGACCCGTACAATGGCAGCCAACACTGTCCGGCAGGCAGGCCGCTGCCCCTCTTCGCCGCCGCCGGCCACGCCTGCAGGTGCTGATGCCCCAGGCGTCTCTGCACGTGGACTCCACACGCTTGTGTTCGGCTCTGCTCCTTTCCTCGAAAAGGTCTCTGTCATTGGTACAGCTTTGCGCCTGACCTGTTGGACGCAGTTACGTGTCTGAGACGGCGCCACTGTGTTGCTGACGCACGGAGCCCTAGCCGGCTCCTCGGGCCCCGGGACGACACCCCTCCGGCGAGGACACCCGTCACTGATTTGCTCCTGAGACAGGTGCTCCGCGCACTTGCGCTTTGACGGCGAGCATCGTTTCCCGCACCTGCGCTTGTGCTGCTCTCCGCTGCGTGTGGCGCAGGGTGTTGAAACGTTAGATGCCGGGTGGGCTTTGTGGGAGGGAGGTGGGACACTACAGCGGAGCAAGCACTGCTGAGGCAGTTACATTCCAAGTGGCCCTGAGCTGAAGAGATGAGGAAAGAACATAAAAATATACTAGTGACATGCCGTATGTTATTTTAAATATTATATAGTGGTGAAGTGGCAGAGTCTCAAAATATATTTATCTTCATATGTAAGTGGAGTAAGGGCTGACTTTTTATTAAGTTACTAGTGGAATGAATAATACAATTCCTAGAATTTTTAAATGTTGAACTAATGTTCTAAAGTATAATTTGAGAAGATAAGCGTAGATCTCCTCCTGGGACGCTTCACTTCTGTAGTGATGTGGAAAGACAAAGTTAGGGGTGCAGCTCAAAACACACGTTCTGTGTTCTGACACAGCTTGTCTGCCGGGAGGCAGTTGAGACCGGGCAACCGTCCCCGCAGAGTCCCCGTCCAGCGCGGGCACCTGCCAGGGCGGGGCGCGGCGGCAAGGCCACCCCCCTGCCGCCACCCCGCCCTGCCAGCCCTCAGCTCGCTCTGTGCACGGGGCCTGTGGACACGCCCGTGG
The DNA here is from genome assembly GCF_021234165.1 of Pteronotus mesoamericanus. Taxonomy (NCBI): domain Eukaryota; kingdom Metazoa; phylum Chordata; class Mammalia; order Chiroptera; family Mormoopidae; genus Pteronotus; species Pteronotus mesoamericanus. The sequence goes on from NW_026555247.1 coordinate 42,290,888, forward strand.
GGGTTTCTAGTTCTCCTGTCTCTAGCAAAAAGCAGATTTAGCGTCCCCGCTCCAAAATTGGAGGCCTAGAGATGTGGACACAATCCACCTCGACTCTGGGAGTGCAAATCACATCCTGAGCGGGTCCCCTGGGCCCTTCCAGGTGGGGTGCTGATGGCCGAACGGCACATGTTGCAGTCAATAGAGACACCGCCTGGACAGCCAGAGCACTAGAAACGCTCAAGGTTTAATGTAGGGCGCTTTACACATTCACCCAGGCCGAGGTAGGTAGGCGCCATGCACAGAGCTGTAAACGGAGACGTGAGTCTGCGTGAGCCAAGTGGGCTGTGGGGGCAGAACTCGGGGCGCCTCCTTCCTAAGGTCGCCGGGCATCACAGCAGCCTCCACAGCACGTGAGGTTACGCTTTCAGGGGACCTCCTACCGGCCTGGATGGCACGGTTGGCTGCCTTAGCAGGGGCTTGTTCTAAAGAGTCTTAGCCTCATCAGCCCCTCAGTCCCTGGACACGGGGGCCTCGGCGGGGCCGCCCCACTCGGCGGCAGCTGCTGATAGCGCGACGGGCAACCTTGTACACATAACACCGTTTACTCCGGATGCCCAAGTCCCGGCTCCGCTGGGTCTCCCACACACTGCTGCTGAGAAGCCTGGTGCCATTCTGGTTTCTTTGGCTTGTGATTGTTTTCCTTCTGAAACCTTGAAAGATCACCTTGTGTCCAGCAGAGACGTCTCGTGAAGCCAGAGGAGAGGGAAGGTGACAAACTGCCCTTTCTGTTACCTGTTAGAGCCCTGGATGGGGTTTCGAACTTCCCACTGAACGCTGTGCACTCGTTAGACGGGGATGAGCGAGCGGGGCGTGGCCTGGGCCCAGCTCCGCTGGCAGAGACCCGTTTCCTCAGCGCGTGGGTCATGCCTGCGCTGCAGCCTGTCACGTATTTTTTCTTTTTAGTTTAAATTATAAATGTTTGAACATTTAAAAATTAATTTATTCAGTAAAATGTTTAGAATACCAAAGAAAGGAGCTGAACCGAATGTGGAGGCCACGGTTATTGTCGTCTGGGACCATAGCTCTTGCCGGAAGGAGGCAGCTCGGTCATTTCCCCTGTGGCCACAGGAAGCAGTCCCAGCTCGTGAAATAAGCCCAGAGGAGGGGGGCGGGGTGGAGGCCGGGGGGATGGGGAAGGGGAGCCCCGGGCAGCGGTGGGGCCCCAGCGCCGTCAGAGTCCGCCATGCGCCAGGGCGCCCCCCTGCTCCCCGTGTGGCCCCCGGGGTGCCCCGAGTGTGTGGACAGTGGCGCTGTGGCCAGGCACCTGCACGGCCGGACACAGGGGGCCCGGCCCCACTTTCCAGCTCCGCGGCTCTGCGGACACGGCTCGGCCCAGCCTCCCTCCTGGGGCCTGGAAACTGCGCGGCCTCTGGGAACCCTTCCTTCACCTGCCCTGGCCGTTAACCCCTGCTGCTCCTTTTAAACCTGTGATGGCATTGTACCCCTCCCCTCCCCCACCTCTCCCGCGGGGGCCCCCCCCCCCCGGACCCCCGGCCCCACGCCCTGGCGCCGCTTCCCTGCGGAGGCCTCCCCGGAGGCCCGTGGGCCGCAGCTCCTCAGGGATGGGTCCTCCCAACCTGCCGCTGCGCGGGCGAGGCCCCTTCTGTGCGGCGTCTGAGACCCGCTGTGGGTGGCGCCCCGAGATCACACCCAGATGACAGATGTCACCTCCATAGGGCCTCTTGATGTTGGTCACCAGCCCACGAGCCGATTTTCCTAAAGCAACTGGGAAACACGCGAGGTTTTCTGAAAGTCAGGCGGTGGCCTCAGTCCTTTGTTATCTGGCTTTTGTCATTTCGTGACAGGCGCTGAGCTCCGGTTTAACATTTTTATTACATGTGAATAATAGAGTACATATATTGAGGTTTCATAGATGTAATTTTGTTAAATGTACATCATGGTAGATTTAAAAATGAGGGATTTATTTTGTCATTCATAAAGTTGTAATACAGTCTGGAGAAACTATTTGTTAAAAGATAGCATCTACTTAACCTCCTTATTTATTTCTTGTAGGAGAAGGTTAGATCCACAATAAATACACGAAGAAATAAGTAGATAGGGGAATTTATCTTGGAAATAAGATCCCTGTCATGGTTTTGAAATGTTAAATGCATGAAGACCCGTCAAAGAGATATACGGACATGATATTTTTTTACAGTGCATTTCAAAGTATTTAGTTACATTTGTCATTCTGTAGTACCAGTAAGCAATGATCACAAGATACAGTAATTTCAAAATCAGTCTGAGTTAATGGGTGTAAATACAGTGTCTCACATTTTATAGATATATTAATTGACAATTTTAATATTAATGAAGCACTTTAGATATTTTATATGACAGTCCTGAAATATTTAGCAATTTTTACTTCTGTTGCATTTAAGACCTAATGTTATAAAAATACAAATATATATAGCAGATAGCCTGGCTTTTATAAAAGGTAATTTCATAATTTGATTAAAACAAATTTTTGAAACTCTGAATGATTAATCTGTTAAAGTAATCTACATTTTCCCAAAAATGAGAAAGTGAATTGTTTGGAGCTTAGGATTCTTTTTCTACCCTTATGAGGTGAAGGAAATTTTTAAAAACGTAGTTAAGGCCTTTATGCAAAGAATACATTCTTCTTACACCTCCATATTTATATCATAACTTAAACACAGGTATTGTAATCCTCTTTTTAATTGCATTAACTTGCTAAACATCCAGACCAGCTTATGACAGTCAAATCAAGCTGCTGTAGTTTTCCTCTTTTGTATCATAGTGCTTATCCACTTACTAAAATATTTTGATTTTAAATATTGGGTTTTAATTTGCTTTTATTTGACTGTTCATTATCCCAAATTAATTAGCTGGACACCGCTTTATTAGGCATAGGGATGGCTTTAACCTACATTGCATCGGAAATAAAATGCAGATTTTAGCCATGACTCCATGAAGACAAGTGGAAAGGGACAGACGATTAACCAGAGGGAATATTAGGGCTCCTGTTAATGGTTCATGTTGCCTTGATTATTGACGGCACCTTTACCTGTGAGCTGAGGGCTGAGATGCTGTCTAGTGTGAGTGCTGTTTTGTTATTTTCAGGCTTTTTTCATGTAGGAAATAATTGAGGCTTATTTTTCGCCAAAGCTTATTTGACTGAGGTATAACTTTATGCTTATTCTTGTCAAGGTCAGCGCTTGTCGCCGCTGAGGGGTGGCTCCAAGAGACCCCTGTGCAGGGGCGCCCTCGGGACCCCTCCCCGGGGGCTCGGCACGGGGCGGCCGCCCTCTGTCCCGGAGCTGGGCTGCCGCCGGCCGGCGGCGGCGGGGCGGCGCGGAGCAGGCTGTCGGCGCAGTTTAGTGTGGATGGCTTTTCATTTAGCCTTTGCTCTGACAGCCCATGCCCTGGATAAGTGGCGTCGGCCCGGGCAGGTGAAATCTATTCTCACATTTGCCTCAGGGGTGACTGGACTGTAACAGAATTTTTCAAACCCGTGGGGCCCAACCGCAAAGCAGAGAATAAATGGCTGAAGTGCCAGGCCTCGACAGCAAAATCAATGCCTGGTTATACAGACATGACAGGCCAGGTCGGCTGCGCTCCCTGCGCCCGCCGCACCCCGGGGCTTGGGCCCGCCGCCTCCGGGCCCGAGGGCGCCGCTCTGACCCCTCTGCCCTCTCTCCCTGCAGGAAGTTCACGTGCCACCTGTGTGACAGGAGCTTCACCGAGAAGTGGGCCCTGAACAACCACATGAAGCTGCACACGGGGGAGAAGCCCTTCAAGTGCACCTGGCCCACGTGCCACTACTCCTTCCTCACTGCCTCGGCCATGAAGGACCACTACCGGACCCACACAGGTGCCCCGGGGGCCGCCGTGGGGCGCTTGGGGGCTGTGGGTGGGGGCACTTGGGGCTGGGGGGCGGGGTCACACCAAGTGACCTTGGAACGCGTCTCCGTGGAGCTGTGCATGCTGCACGCGTGGGGGCTTCTGCAGAGCGAGTCTCCCCTGCAGGAGCTTATTGCTGTCTGCGCGTGCGCACACAGCGTCGCAGGCACCGTCTCCGTGCAGGCCTCCGGGGCAGAGCTCACCGCCTCTCCTCCGTTACCCGGGCAGGCATGGCGCCTTCGCGTGTGCATTAAATCTTGGCTTATGTGCCATTTAAAACTTTTTCACCCAGTTAACACTTCTTTTAGGAGAATGTTCTCAGATCTAAGAGTTTGTGATGACATACACAGAGACTTATCTGAATTGAGCCACTGTGAATTTTTAGATAACATATTTAAAAGGTGCAAATTCATATACACCTAATAGCAAAACATTTAAAGAGTATATGGAATTTAAACCCTCTGATGGAGAGCAGCACCCAGTCTGTACCTGCGTGAGGCATGGCTTCCCGCCTGTTCAGTGTTGATGGCATGTTTTTGATCTCTGAGGACAGGGGCGCTCAAGTCCCTGCAGGCGCCCCTCCCTCCCCAGAGCTGTGGTACTGGGAGCCACCTGGTGTTTTGGGGTCCTCCTTCCTTTCACACCTCTCAGAGAGGATCATATTTCAAGGGAAAAAATAAATTTTAATCAGCATTCCCAAATGTTCCTCTGATTGCCAAGAACCCCCTATTATTGTTAGGAATTATAGGTTCCGAGTCCTCCTGGAGCCGAGGGCGGAAGCCCGGGCCGCCGCAGCCTCGCTGACAAGGGCGTTGACGATTTAAGGTCTCCAGCCTGCCCTGAGAGATCACTTGTATCGAACAGCAGATGAAAAGCCAGTGCAGATGTAATTTATCGTCGGCGTTTCCTTCTAAAGAATAATTGTGGAGACTTGGCTGGATCAATAATATGGATTTTTGTTGTTAGGTCTTGTAGTCTGCACCATAATGAGAGATAGGGGACAGTGGCTGTTTTCTAATAGAAAATAAAGGATTGGTTTCCATGTCTTTGTACATTTGAATGCAAAATGGCACACATGAAACTAATTCAAGTTGTTAAGAAAAGTCTCCTACTGTATCTCTGCTATCATGTAAATATGGCACGCTACATGAACCCGCTTCACACGGAGGGAAATATTACGTGTAGTTTGTGTCTTAAATTTTTTTTTTTTTTGAAAAATACTCTATTGCCCACTCTCCAATGCTACGCCCCTTGCCCCCTCAAAAAAACAAAAACAAAAAACGGTGAGTGAAAATTGAGTGTGGCATGACAAACGCGTCAAGCCACCGATGTAAATCTCACGTACAAGACATCGCAGACGAACACCGAGTGAAACCCCGCACACCAAAGTCAAGGTCACTAGCGCATCTAGCACCAAATCCCACGGAAAAGTCGTGTTGTCTTTGTGCCGATGCCCAGGTGGACCCAGGAGGGGAACAGCGTTGCGTGCGCACAGGCAGCGTGTGCACCTGTGAGGAACACACACCACAGGGGTTTCTGTGTTTGGGAGTGTTTGTGTTTTATAGGAAAAATGCGGGTCACAGAGTTTAGCAGGGAGAGAGGCGGATTGTTCCCTCCGGGATCTGCCGCAGGGGAGGGCGCTCCCTCTTCCTCGTCTTGGCTGCCACACACCGCCAGGGGCACACGTGTGCGTGCCTTCCCACACGCCCACGGGGTTCATGCCCACCAGACGGTGGCCGGGGGCACATTGTGGAGAACAGTTCTGCCTCAACTTAGACGAGTATGTTAATAATAACGAGCAAATTATCTTGGCGGATTTAAAAAAGTGTATGTTCAATGTTCTTTAATTGATAATACAGCTAGTTAGAAAGATTTATATTTCTAATTGATTAAGTGATTAAAGGAGTGATTATAATTAAACTTTATTCTTCACAACCCATCTATTCTATTATTTTTTTCTGTATTGAAATAGTGATGTCAAGGAATAAACTTAACCCTTAGACAGGAAAGTAAAGATAGGCAAAATGTTTAAATGCAGCTTTATTTTAGAAATGATGATAATGAATGTTTAAACATACACCTGTGAAGTAAGATTAAACGTAGATTGGTTAAAACTCTATTAATGATGCATGTTCACTTCAGCTAGAAAAGCTAGTCATGCTCCCACAGGGAACACCTTTCTGATGAACTGAGTTGTCCCGCCCTCTCCTAGTCCCTGTTGTTTCTAAGCCTCCAAAGGTGGCCCCTGCTTCCCAGCGCCCTGAGCCAGGCCTCTGCCTCGGCGCTCGACGTGCTGAGAGCAGAGCAAGCTGACTCGGACAAACCCTTGCAGGCTTGCTGCATTAAAACATCTAAATGAGCAAAGTAGATTAAGGGGCGGGGGGGTGATTCATTTTGTTTTTGGAAAACCATTGTGTAATTTCACTGAATCTCCCCAAGGTTAGCGTTTTTATTCTCGCCGGCCCTGCCTCGTGAGCCTTGTGGGACGCACTGCCCGGCTTGCCGGCACTTACTGTCTGAGTACGCGGCAGTGGAAAGATAGATTGCATTTATAACACGTAGGGCAAATGTTGGCTGGTGTGAAAATGCTTTAAAAATGAGCATTTACACACTTTTCACAAATCCTGAGGCTGCCAGATCTGCCTCTAATTGTTGCGGAGGTTTCCAGTCCTGAGTTCTCATTGCAGAGGAACAGTAGGAGCGTTCGTATCGTTTCTGTATCAGCCCTTGACTTCCGTTTCTGGGCCGTAGCGTCTGAGCCGCGTCCACGGCACTGAGCTGCTGCAGGTGCCTGGGGGGGGAGGGGCGCTTCATTGTTACCTGGGATGCTCTGTGTGTGCACGGAGACCATTTCATTCTCGTTATTAAGTAGGAAGTTATTAAAGAAGACCCTGATAGAATCAGGGAAAACCAATTCAGTATCCTTCAGTTGTTAGACAATTCAATAGGTTTTATTTAAGCAGAATCATATATACTGTATATTAACTATTCCAAGCAATCTTTACTCAGCTCAGAAAGGCCAGATGTATGGGAATTGTAAAAAATCAGGATATGCATAAAAACTGTTCAAGTGCATAAAGCAGCCCCATCTGGAAGACATCTACCAGAAATGAAGTTGTACAAAACCATTCCATTGATAATAAAGCTAATTTTTATGGGTCTGACAAGTATGTAATTATGTTCAGTGGTGCTTTTCAGATTTTATCACAGTCAATAAACCGCAGTGGTAATTTCATTCCCATTTGACATATTTACATGGAAACATTTGATTGGAGGAATTAGTAACCCTGAAAGCCTTGATAGATATGTTTTAATGATCTGTGACCTCCGCAGTCCCTCATGTGTTTGTTGTTGCAACAGGCGAGAAGTCGTTCCTGTGCGACCTCTGTGGCTTCGCGGGCGGCACGCGGCACGCCCTCACCAAGCACCGCCGGCAGCACACAGGTGAGTGCGCTGCGCATGCCCACCGGCCCCTCTGCCTGCCTGGCAGCCATGTGCTCAGGGCACCAAGAGTTGCATTTGCCTGTCGTAAGGTCTCAGCTACTCTGTTTTCCTCTTGAAAATCAGGCCTACCGTGTGCCTCACAGGCCCGATGGCCTCTGCAAATTCTTGCTGACCAGGAGGGCAAAGAGTCTGTCCTAGAGCAGAGTTTGCGCAGGCTGCTCTGCCTGTTCCCCATGGGTGGGGTCGGGGTCCGTGTTCCGCTCAGGGCCCTTTCTCTGTCCGTCTGCCGGTCATACACCCCTGCCCCTGAGGCTGCCCCCCACGTGCCCACAGCCTCCAGGCCTGCCGCTTTCTTGCCCTCTGGACCGCCCAACCCCAGCCAGCAGTCCCTCTGCGAGTGTAGCAAGCAGATGTGGCTCGCGGCCATCACTGCAGGCAGCTTCACCCTTAAGCGTGGACAGCAACAAGGAGGGCAGCGCAAGGGGTGTGGGCGTGGAAGGGGGTTGCTCTCCGTGTGTGCGTTCTCCGTGATTGAACAACACCAGCTGATGCCCGGTTAGGACCCCGCAGGGTGAGAGCTTCTGAACATCCGTGGAGACTGTTTGCCTGCTTGGTATGCGGTCATAGGTTCTGTAAGTGATGGTTGTAATGAAGTTACATGTGCCTGGGACAGTGCTGCGTGGGCCTTGTCCCCTCCAGCCGCCAGTGGAACCACGTTCCACTCTGAGAAGCCGTCCGGTTCAGACGGTAAGCCCTGTGGTAACACAGTTGGGAGCCAAGCGTTGAGCGTTTCTTACGGTGCCGCGAGAGGGGCTGAGTGCAGCGCGTCTGCAGCACATTTTGAGGCTTGCGCGTTGGGCGTGAACTGCAGGTGCCTGTAACGCCCACAGGGGCGTCTCTGGCCATCAGACACTCCACGCTAGCTGTGCTTTCCATTTCCGGAGCTCATATGCTTCGCGTGTCCCTCTGGGACGAGAGTCATGAGGACCCAAAGAGAAGTTTCCAGTGTTGAGCGTAGTGCTGGGGACACAGACGTCACTCTGCAGACTCAGAAGGGCACGGTAAGTCCCAGCAGCAGCCTGCTGCCCTGCATCGTTAGCCCAGCGACTTGAAGGTTCGGGCTGGGAGGTAGCGGGAGAGGCTGTGGGTGGGCTCAGCCCTTGCAGCTGCTGTGGAGGAGCTGGGAGCGCGTGGGTGGCATAGGACATTTGTGAGGGGGATTTTGTTCCTAGTGTTTTCACTTTACTGATGCCTGATCGTTGCCCTTGAAACGTCTCTGGTGTCACCCGGTCACACCCCGGGGCCAGGAGACCCTCGTGCATGCCACCTTTGCCAGCATTGGGTGTCCCCACTCACCTGCGGTGGGGACAGTCATGCCCTGCGCACCAGCGCTCCTGCGGATGGATCAGGGCCAGTGCCGCGCAGGCACAGCTTTCTGCTTGACCACAGCCCGGAGGCCCCTGTTTGCTGTTGACTTGGTCCTGGACCGGACAGTGTCCCGCAGACAGAGGCATCAGTCTTTGTGCCATTTACCTGCCACCGCGGCACAAGTTGTGCATGATGCCTTAGCACCAAAGCCCATCCTGAAGGCTGTGCACTTCGACCAGGCAGCTTAGTGCCTTGCGGCCTAGCCCCCAGCCTCTCACCCCTATTCCGGGTTTCTGAAGTCCAGGCAGCCCGCGGCCTTCCCCCCACAGCCAGCATCGCGTGGGGCAGATGAAACGGGCGTTTCTCTGCCACGTTCCTCTGTGGCGCGGCCTGCCTTTTCACTGCGGACTTCACACGCGCGTCACACTCAGCCAGGGGAGGGTGGCTCCCAGAAGAGTTCTGGCGGCCTCTGTCATTCCCTCCTGTGACTCCAACGGCCTGGGGCTGGCTCAGGGCCTCTCCCTCCCTGAAATGTGCTTTTGTCCCCTATCAGAGACCCTTGGCCCCGAGGGCCCAGGAGCCTGTCATCGGTGGGGTGGGAGAGCCGGGGACAGTTCCCCGGCCTCACGGCCCGGAGGGACCCAGTGGGCGCTGGCAGAGGCGCCTGACACTCAGGGCCGCGGGGCCTGCGTCCGGGAGGCCCCTCGTCCTCCCTGGACTCGGTCAGAGGAGCCCAAGGAGCCGACTGTTCCCGCGTGGCTCCTTTGGCCAGGACGGCGGCCCATGAGAAAAAGGATGCAGACCGCCGCGCCATACAAGGAAACTCAGGGCGGGGGCAGGACGTCTCCCCTGTGTCCGGCTCCTTGTGCAGGGTGCACACAGCCAGCCCTGTGGTGCCTGAGCAGGTCGCAGCCTGCTCACAGGTGTGCGCATCCGGCAGCTCTGCGGTGCTGAAGGCTTCGTGGGGCGGGCCCTGGGCACTGAGTACATTGGACTGTCCACGGGATGTTGTCCCCTTGCTAAGTCTTCAGAGGGGACCCACCTCTTTTCAGGCATTGACAGATACCAGGAAGCTGGGATTCTTATTTACAACCTGAAAGGTTTGCTTTCAAATTTTACCATCTAGAAGTTGAGTTTGTTTTTTTTCCTTTTTGGCTACATATTGAAACTAACAAACAAGAAGGTACACCTGTATTTCTGAAGTGTGTTTCCTGAAGAAATGATCATTCTGGCTAAAAAAAACCAAACAAACCCCACCCCAATTAACATGTTCAAACAGTCGTGTTGAACATGCCCCAGAATTAATGAGTTGCATGTGAGGTATCACGGGCAGGCCTGAGCCAACGCAGAGTGTGTGGACCGAGAGGCAGCCCCGCCCGCGCGGCCCTGGGCCCGCCCTGCAGGCCTGCTGGGGCTGGCGGCTCAGTGGCCATCGTTTGCCTGCTCTCTCAGCCCGCCTGCAGTTCACCGTTTCTCAGGAGTGCACAGCTTAATCTATACTGCTGTCAAGTTAAATATGAAGTAACAATTTACAGTTTATTGCAATATTATGCTAGCTTAATACGAACTTCAGATTAATAGAGTTATCAAAAATACAGTAAATGACATTATTCTTTAAAAGTGTTGTTTTAAAATTTAACTTGTATGACATAAAAATGCCATAAATTTAAATGAAAGAAACATTTGTCATGTTTTTTAAGGCCTTATGTTAAACCTCCAAACCAAGAAAATTAGCTCAGAAGGGCTGAGAGGGCCGTCAGCTCATAGCCGGGCTCAGACGATGCACCCGCTGTGCCCTCCCTTTCCCCCTGTGCGCCAGTCGAAGGTGTTTTCAAGACTTAGGTCGGATGGAGTAAGGAAACGTCAGAATGTATTTGTGAATTGGCTGAATTTAAAAAAATCTTCAAATTGTTGGACCCCTTGGATTCAATGCATTAAAAGCGGGAGGCGTGTACTGCCCCGCCGGAAGACGCGCACAGTAGCAGCAGGTGCGACAGTGCTGTGTCGGCGTACGGGTCGGCGATTGGCGTGCAGGAACCACTTACCCAAATTTTGTGGCACTCCAAAAAGCAGGTATTTTTTTGCCAGTCTATTGGGCTGACTAAAAAGTCCATTTAGTTTATTCCATAAAATAAGACACATTTTCCATGTCATCAATAACTTTATTGTTCTGGGTATTATGAGGATGTCGGCTACCTCCTGAGTGGTAGAACATCAATTGTCCTCTGTTAATGTCTCGATTTGATCACTGTCACCTTCCACTGGACTGCCCGACTGTGGAGCATCGTCCAGCAAGAGCTCTCCAGTGTGAAGCTTGGCAAACTGCTTGTGACACGCTGTGTCAGTCACGGCTCCTTCTCCGTCCGCTGCACAGACCTTCTTTTGCGTTTCAGTTGTGCTGTTTCCTGTCTTGAAATAATAAAGCATAATATGCCGACAGTGTTGCTTATTGTCTTCCACCTTCAATATTAAAATCACTATACAAAAATTCACCAATTTTGATAAGTTTTTAAAACATGCATGCTGATATGACAGGTGCCACCGTGCAGTCTCACAAAATTGTTTCAAATGAAGTTAAAGACAAATAAACACTACTAGAGCCATCATATGGAAAAAAACAAACGAACGTTTTGGCCACCCCCAATACATCCAGATGATTTCAACACGATATCAGTATGACATTCTCATCAATACCACCGTTTGTGCTCTAGGGGTTTGGGTGGGTGTGTGTCTGCCCTCCTAGCACCTTCCTATGCAGAGGCTCAGTTTTCATCTGAAACCCGTGATCTGTGTTTATAGCTGATAAAATCTCCTTCCCATTCCCAAGCTGGCCCACACTGACCTAAATATTTATAGAATAGGTGAATCCAGTATCGGTTATAAAATTTAAGTTTACATTAATTGAAGTTAAATAGCCACATTGCAAGCGCTCACTGGCCAGTGCAGCTGGTGGAACAGAGCACTGATGAGCCTCGGGGACTTGTTTGCGTGTGTGTGTGAGGGGTGGTGGGGGGCGGCCAGGAAGGCGCCCGGCAGAGGGTGAGCCGCGAGTCCCGTGGGAGCGGGGACCAGCTCGTGGTGAAGCGTGTGTGTGAGTAGAGCGGTTGGATGTGCCCAGGGGAGAGGACATGTAAAGTGCTATTTAATACCATTTTAAATGTTCCTTTGAAGCTTCTGTACTTTTGATTCAACTTAGCAAACTGTAATTTCTCTGTACCTCTAACAGTGTTTTAATTGGTATCAATTTATAGCTTTATTTTATTTTCTTCATATTTAAGATTTTAATAAATTGTACAACATATATTCAAAGTACATCTCTGATACATGCTTTTCCCTGGCTTTAGCCTCATGGAGATTTTTATAATGGCTCTACTATAACATATAGTTTGTCAGATAACTTCAAATACAGTGCTAGGCCAAAGCCATATTTGACATTCCTGTTTGTGTAAGGCGCGTTCGAACTGAAGAATGGATACCGTTCTTCTGTTACAGTGTAGAAATAAAAACCGGTGGCGTCTTCTTTCTCAGTCTGAGAATAAATATTCAAATGACCCAAATATGTGTAGTCCGTTGAACTATATTCTTAAAATTTCATGGAAATAAGTTTCTTTTTAGTTGCTAATAACAGGTGTAGCTCTTTGTTTCCAAGTATTAGAATTACTCACGTACCCCACTTCTTGATACGTTTCAGGAGAAAAGCCTTTCAAGTGCGACGAGTGTAACTTCGCCTCCACCACCCAGTCCCACCTCACGCGGCACAAGCGGGTGCACACGGGCGAGAAGCCCTACCGGTGCCCCTGGTGCGACTACAGGTAAGGGGGCCACCCCGGGGACGGGGCCCATTGGACTTACCCTCACAGAATGGTCTGTCGGGTCGACGTCTGCACAATTGAAAGCGTGATTCACTGCTTAGTTGGGGAATTCATTTTACCAACTATTTTTAGTGACTGTTTAAAATTGAAAAATTCTTTTCCATTTTTTATATTCTTTTCATTTGGGTTTCATAACCTTTGGGTACGCCCAAATTTCAAGTGGTTTTATTTCTTTTCCAAAGCAAGGAGTCACCCCAATTACTCAGCATGTGTGGTGTGTGATCTGTGCTGAGCGAGACACTTAGGCATTGGAGACAATGCCAGACAAGCGTCCTGCCGTGAAGGCCATGGTAGTAGAATAGGTGACCTGTCATGCGCCTAAGTAACCATAATGCGTGTCCACTGGGTGATCACAAAGCCAGGGGTGGGTTTGGAGAAGCTCAGCCAGAACCAAGTCCTCCCCGGGGAGCGAGCGGCTCCGCCACAGTTAGGGGAGGGGGCGGGCGCACGGAACTTCAGACACGTGATGTTCTGCGCGTGTCCAGAGGCTCGTGGCCTGGGGCAGCACGTCCGTGCCTATGCAACCCACGGCAGCCGAGCGGTCCCCGCCAGCCTGCAGCGTCCATGGTCGTCAGCAGCAAGCAGGGCTGCGCAGAGGAGGAGGAGGAGGTGGCAGACAGCGGTCACCGTCTAGGACGGGAGTGTGTGCAGAGAGAACACGGGCGTAAGGCAGGGAATGAGGTTGCACCTGAAGCTTGGGCATGAGGCTGGAGCGCGAGGGCCGGGGACACCCCAGGGTAGGCGGGCAGCCGCACAACACCTGTCTCAGGTGCTTGGCCAGCTGACTTTGGAGCCTCAGTTGGAGGGGGAGAGCCGTCTGCATGTGGGAGCCGGAGCCCCGCGTGTCGTTCCGCGTGCTGCAAGGTGGCACTGAGCACGGCCGCCTTTGGGCAGAGCCAGGGCCTGGCCCGTGGCCCTTGGCCCGCTGTGAGAAATCGGCTCCTGCCTCCCTTTGGTTGTCGCCTGTGCATTCAGTAAATATATGGCCACAATCTCTATTATTATCCTCATTACTGCATTAAGTTTTATTTTAAAGGTCATCTAATAGTACAGAGATATTACAGATATATTTCATTCATTAATTATTCATTCTTTCAACATTTTATGAGTTCTGTCTTTGCTTAACACTAGAGTGGTGTTTCTTGGAAGTTTGGTAAAATGGTGATCCAATTAGAGGTCGACCCAGAAATTCTAGGATGCTGATCACATGAGTTATTTAAAAAATAAACATTATTGAAGGTTCTTTTTTCTTACTAAGGAGATAGTACCATGTAGTTTGCCTTCCCTATAAAACATACAAAAGAAATTACAGAGTTAAAAAATCTTCCTTAATTACCACTCTTAGCTGTTAGAATTCTATCTTTTCAGTCTGTACCCTGTGCATAAGGTTTGGGTTGTTGTTTGGGACTGTTCTGTTTCTTTCATGATAAATTTTTCACATATAAATTGTAAGTGCTTTTCTTTTTCACTGATCTTGTGTAACTGTGGTTTTGAAACTGCTGTTTTTAAGTAGCAGAGCTAGTATTTCAAACAAGATCATGTGTAGACGCCACGTATGAATAGGTCCAAGTGGTATCTGCTGCTGGGGAATAGATTTCATAGTTAAAACCTGAAGTATTTACTTAGGACATTGAAGGGGACCAGACAAGGCTGCTTCCACATGCAGAGGCTGTCAGATGGGAGTTGCGACCGCAGTGGCTGCAGCCTCCAGGCCTGCAGGAGGCGCTCTCACCGCGTCACCCCCTCTCAGGGGCCCGCCTCCGCCTTTGCAAAGAGGCTGTCAGGGTGCCCGCCTTACGGGACCAGCCGTGCGAGATGAGGAACCTCGGCATCAGCGAGCCCGAGCCGAGCCCGGCCTACTGCCATAGCCCCGGGCCACGCCCGCCCCAGACGGTGGCAGCCTGCGCCGCCCTGCAGCCTCAGGACACCGTGTGGTGAGCTGTGGCCGACTTCCCGTGCCCTGAAGGCCTGATGGGTGTTAAAATATGTTTATGGTATGTGCCGCAAAGCATTGTTTTCAGATTTTGAAGTTGTTAAAATTTTATCAAATTCAAAATCGATTGTTGGATAATTACTGAAGTACCTTAGAGTTTCCAAATGCCTAGTTTGAAAACTACTCTTCTGGAATATAATTTTGATAATTGCATGGCTTCGAGTTAGACTGATAAACAGTGATCATTTTATTAAATCTTTAGACATTTTAAGCCATTTTCAGGTTTTTACTCGAAAAATTCTTATACCTAACTAAATTTTTATGCGCATCCATGGTTTGATGGAAGAGATTCCCAGAAGTGCAATTTAAGACTTGTAATAGTGTTACTACAAAGGCTGGGGTTGGAGTTTTGTTTTGCAGCTTAGGACTGTGCTTTAGAAGGTTCTCAAGTCTTGGTTTAGGTTTCCTTGGTGTGAAAGCCTGTTGCACCTCTGCTGAGGCGGAGGTGGTAGCACGTGTCCCCGTTCCGGTGACTGCAAGACATGGTGTCCCTGCCAGGGAGCGTGCTTGGGCCAGTGGGCTCGTGGGCGTCAGTGCCCAGCGGGGAGAGGGGCTCTGTGTCCCCGGAGCACTGCCCTGCCCTGCCCCACGCGTGGTGCTCAGGACGTATTTTGTCATTAACTCTCCTCATCTCTGCCAAATGCCCTCTCCAAATTCTCAAGTCTTCGATGAGAGGGTGCTTTTGTCTTTATTTAAAACTTTTAAATAACTTGGTTACTATTGAAAGTAAAGAGTTGGCACAGTTTCTGTTCGTGTGAGGTTCCTCACTCTGTGTACATTCAGTTAGGGCTGTGTTCACTTGTGAACCAGAGATCAGTTAACCTTGACCAGGGGTACAGAAAATGTGCAAAACTGATGGATACTTCTAAAAGTAGGGATTATGAATGAAATGTGGAATTTAGAACAGATACCTGTGTTTTCTTGTTGATGAGCAAAAGATTTAACAATAAGCAGAGTTAAGTTTACAATGACTGTTTTGGTTGCGTAGCACAACAAAGTGCTTGCCATAGTCACCTCACAACAACAAAGAAAATATCTTCTTTCACAGGATATATTACATTTGAGTATCTATGAGAATATCTATAAGATGATTGCATATTTACTAAGAAGATTATATTTGTATTATTGGTACCTTTCCATAATATTTTACTGCTTAAAATATTTAACTTTTTTCCCATTTAGATTTTTATTTATTTACTAGAGATACATAAAAATCATTCCTAACTGTATTCCTAACTGTGCCATAATTAACACTTATTTTCAGGTAACCATCATTAGAAATTGCAGTATTATTTTAATTTCATTGGAAAATATATTTTTCATTTTATAAATTGAACATTGGGGGAGAAATATTAGTAGCAATAATTATTCATGAAAAATGTGAATATAGATTTGTTTACAAAAGAATTTTATAATTGGTCTTTTGAACCTGGGGCTATTTTTCAAGTTTGCATTATTAATTTAGGCAATGACATTTCATTCTATTTAGATGTAAACATGTACCCTTTTCCTAAGCTTTTACTGTCTAAAATACCCAAAAATCTAATCCATTACAAATCAGTATATTTCATCATTACTCCAAAATTTTTTCACCATTAATTATTATTCATTATAACTTCAAAGCATAAATTGAGATTCATAGCACACTGTCCTATATTATTTATGCAGCAAATTTGTTAGATTTGTTTCCACATTAAAATGGAAACAATCTAACATTTTCTATATTTTTATTTTCCTTTGTTATGTATTGTCACTTCTATATTAATGAGAACTAGAAAAGCCTTTAATATGTTGTAGTAAGTACCCGCTCTAACAGTGGAGATCTGTCTCCCCGTAGAATTTATTAGTATCAGACTGCGTGCTGTTTCACCGCGGGCCTGGCTTTCACATAATCTGAGGGGCCTCCTTGGACTTTCTTGTACGTGAGTCCTCTTGTCATTGGCTTCCATTTTTTTAAACTTAGGGTGTGTCAGGGAAATACAATAAATGCAAATTAAACAGTAAGCCCCTGAGAAGTCTGGAAAAGTCACAGAAAACATTACCTGCAGTACTAAAAATATTAAGGGTAATCCTATGTTGTGCTTTAATTGTCATTTTGTAAGTTAAAGAAAGCTAACCTTTCGAGCCGACTTCTGGCCGTTCGATCATTTATTGCATCCCTGTGATTGATCTTGGAATAGCTCAGTGCTTGAAGACTGCTATTGGCCAGATTTTTCTCTCCATTACCTTAGTACTTCCAATCATACAGACACTTTTAAAACTTTTTTACTGTTTCCCTTTTCATTTTATTCACTCTTTGTTCTCTTTTTAATTACTTAGAATTATAACCCTGAATAGAAATATATTATATATAGCTGAAGAATAAAATCTATAATTCCTGCCTCATAAAGATTTACTCCATTGTCTTCTTAAACTTGGAGGAAAAACCCTTTGTTTTTTTTCTCTACTTGATGGTTTACTTAGCTCTTGACCCAGTGTATCCATAGACGTCATTGTTACATTATGTTTTGATCCCAAGAAGAATATTCTTTCCCTTTTTTGGTGAATGTAGCATTTAACTCAGGTGTGGTATCCAATTAGAAATTTGGTTTTTTGGTACATTCTAACATCTAAATTTTTTGTTTCATGTTTTTAAATAACTGAATGCAGTAAATTTTCACACATCTGAATGCCATAGGCAGAATGCACTGTTTGTCACAACCACCTGAAGCGTATATGCGTGTGCCTGTGTGTGTGTCTGTAGCCTAGAAGATTATTGTCGAATGATACCTTTAATTGAATTGAATTCTACCTTAATTTCGTGTGATGCTGGAAGCATTTTGGGGGTAATTTTAAGATGCAATGCCAGGAAGCCGTACTTGTAGCAATTCTCTATTTCCCCTTCAAAAGTTTGCATTACTTCCTCAAACACATATTTCTTTAAAGTGCCTTAGTTATGAAAATTTTTCAGGTCTTAGGTAGTATTGTGCGTTTTTATGTAATCCACCATATAAGCATTTTCTGTGTTTCGCCTGCCCGGCAACTGTAAGGCAGGCCTCCTCGGGGCCGGGCAGCGAGCGTTCGGTGCGGGGCGAGGGCGGCGGGCTCCACGGGGAGCCGTTTCTGCTCCTGGTGGATCTCTTCCGAGAGTTTCGGTTTCCCTCGGCTTCCGTCGGGCAGGTTCCCAGGTTATGGCCAGAGAGGCAGTGAAGGACGAACCTGTGTGTGCCCTGAAGAGCGGTGTGGGGGGAGACAGACGCGCCCGGCGGGGGCCGTGCGCACACCCTCCCGTGGTGCTGCTCCTTCTCGCAAGAGGCAGAGGCAGCGGCCTCTCCTTCTGGGGGGGCTTTGAAATTCTGAAAGAGTGATTACTCTACGTGAAAGCAATCACATGGCGGAGTCTGGCGTTAATACTGGATGGGTTGGGCAGGTAGAGCAATTTGATGCCGCAGGCCTCATTATATCTGAACAGACTTTAAATCACTATTTTGTCAGTGGAAGAAGCCACACAGAGAAAGACTGGTACTGCATGATATCATTTATATGTGGAATCTGAAAACAAAACTGTAAACTCATAGAAACAGGAGCTGAGATGTGGCTTCCAGGGCCGGGCCGGGCGCCAGGAGGCACAGGTGAAGGGCGCAGAGCCTCAGCTGCGACGCGGAGGTAGTTGCAGGCTCCGAGGACAACGTGGGGACGGCTGTTGGTGGCGCTGCTTTGTGTACAGTTGACATTCGCCGAGAGAGTGGGACTTCAGTGCTCTCACCAGAGGAAAAAAGATAAATTTAAGGAAACTAGTTTTGTCATTTAGCGCCAGTGCTATTTTATTTATCTTGATTCTGTCATCTCTTTATGTTCCACTATATTGTAACTGCTAATCCAGTCGGTGGAATGAAAAAAAAAATGTCCTGGGCTGAAAGGTCCCTTTGACGGCCTGAAAATCCAGCCCTGCTGTGTGCTTTCTTAGGACGCAGGTGACTCCGAGGCGGCCTCTAGCTGAGGAGTCTCTTCTGGAAGGCAGCGTGGCCAGGGCGCGTGTGGGCGGGGCTTGCTGCTGAGGGCCCCTCCTGCTGGCCACCTGTGGTCAGCCTGCCAGGTGCATGTCCCTGTCCCGGCTGCTCTGGGGAGCCAGGTGTGGTCACTGCACACAGAGAGGGCGTGTCCACGGTGTCTCGCAGCCCGTGTCGATGACAGGTCGTGCGGGGGGCTGCCCACCCACCGTAAGTGCAGGTGGGGGTGCGGGGTCTCTCCCAGAACCACACGATTGTGTCTCGGTTTTCTGTAACGAATTATGAAACTTTAGTTGTTTGTAAAGGAATCCTTTTCCCCTCAGTGTTTCTGTTTCAGCAGCAGTGCATTCTTTCTGAAGAAATATCTCCTAATTCTCATTAGTGAGTTTTATTTTCACTCTCGTTTCCAATTGTGGTTGTGATTTGGTTGTATTTCCTATAAAGTTTGTGTCTAACATCCATGCATGGCGTGGCATGTCCGTACTTCTCTGTGAGGCTCGTGCCAGCCCACAGGCGTTGGCAGCGCCAAACAGGCAACACCAAACAGGCGTTGCCGGTGATTGTTTCAGCCTGAGAGTTGGTCCTGACCCGGCACCAGGATGGGTGTCAGGCCTTCGGCTCAGGTCGGTGAATTTCCTGCAGACAAAACCCCCTTCAGTGGAAAGGATCTGTAGACTTGAAAAACAGATGGATTCCGTAGCATTAAAAATTGCAGATTGGTTCAGATGTTTTTGAAAGGAAAAACAAAAATCTAAGATAATTTCTTTTGTTTATCAGTACCAGTTAGTTGTTTTGTTGGTTGATGTAGCTGAAATAAGCAATGGGGCCACAGATTAATTAGAAGAGCCATTTGAACACAAAGTGACCACACACTCCCTCTGCTATCTCTTAAAGTAGAACCTAGATAAACATGTTTATTCCACCTACTGGCACCGAATCCCAAATCCAGTCATTATGCAAGGACCGAAGCTATCTTTGGGGATGGTCTTTCTACAAGGAATTACTATGGACAGTCCCCTGGGTGGTAGTTAGGTCTATCTGTATGTATTATGTTTGAAAGAAAAGCCTTAGAGATGAAAAAAATAGAAAATATTTTTTTGGGCAATAGTCTGTTGCATAATAAGTTATTCCTCAGACACCAGAGCTATTATCGCACAGCAAAACACTTCCCTGTGTAACTATCTATATCTGCCGGCACCGGAGGCCCTTGCAAGGCGGCTTGTTAGGGACGCCGGAGCCCGCCTGGAGGGCCGGCAGCGCCGTGCAGGGCCTGGCTCGCCCTCCCACGTGCGAGCGAGCCAGCCGAGACGCGGGCAGGAGAGAGAGAACAACACGGAGTCGGATAGCTTTGAAGTGAATAAAAGCATGTGGCCAGGTGTCACTGGTTCATTGAGAATGCAAGATATGAGTTGCTTCATTTTATCTTCAGGTCATTTTTTTCAGCAGCATGTCCTGAAATCCTGCCTCTCCAGGGCTGTATAAGTGGGGAAGAAAGGAGGACAGCGCAGCCTGGACCACTTGGAAGAGGGTGACGCGGTAGCTGGGCATGCGGCGTGAGGGTCGCTTCCAGGTCGACGTGCTGCCTGTCCCCCCAGCTCCGGTCACGGGTCCCGGTGCCTCGCGTGTGGCGGCCGATGCCTGTGTGCTCGCTTTACCTGGACAGTGTCTGGTAGAAACGCTTGCATCTCTTGTGAAGTGCATGTTTTCGTCTTAGTTAAGAAAATGTGTGTAGCACAAACTCTTGATGGGAAGTACTGTCGTTCTGAGCGCTTTCATACAGCAAGAAGGACACCTAGATTTTTTTTCTTTTGGGGAAAACTTTGTAACGTTGTTTCTTAACTGCAGAGCAACCAGTAAGCTGTAGTTGGGTTCAGCTAGAATTTGTTATTCGATAACATAATAACGTAACCTGATAATTTTCCCCACAGGGAATTTTAGCCTAATATTCCCCTTTCCTTTTACCCATTAAACTTTAATTCCTTACTCATAATTAGTTTCTCTTGAATCTTGCTAAACAACTGTGGTCCTCACTTAGGATCTTTTCTATCAGCTGCGACACCTGCGGGCATCTCATGGTGCCCATTTGGAACATACATCGATTACCTTTACTCTGTTCTTTCTTTTCTCAATATGTTTTCTTTCTTCACCGTAAATGACAACTTTTAACACATATATGAAATGTCACCAAACAAATCAGAATTTTCCCTTTGAGAGGAAATGTGACAAATATTTAGTGTTTGTGCTTAAATAAATCAATCTCTTGGGTTGAATTATTTGTTGTAAAAAGTGGTTGGCACTTAAATTTGAGGAATTTGTTTTGTTATAAAAACTTGGCAGCTTTCATTTCGGCTAAAAGTAAGCTGCTCTGCCCCTCTGCACTCCCCCAGCACACTGTCCCTCCATTGCAAGCCACCCCCCGCCCGCGAGCCTGGTTCACGGGCACGGGGCACCCCGCAGCCAACGGCTCAGCTGCCCCAGAGGCGTGGGTGGCTGGAGGAGAATTTTAAGCAGGAAAGTGAGTATTCATTCACACTTTACTTTGCGAAGCTCACTGGTGGAGTGTAAACGATGCGCCCCAGAGAGACCCAGCAGGAGTGGGAGGTCACTTGAAACCCCACAAAAGGACCAGCTGGCAGAACAGGAGGAGCACAGGCCCCGGATGTGGCCCTGCTGCCAGGTTCATCAGGAAGCCGGCCCCGGCGCTTGTTGGTGGGGGGTTGGGGGATGCGGGAGGTGGGGGGGGCGGATGGAGTTTGGAGCAGTGCGACAGAGGCCTGCCGTCCTTCAGAAGCCTTGGCCAGGCTGCGGAGACGCCACGTTGCCATTTGCGGGGCCCTGGCTGCCGGAGGACAGTGATGATGAGTTTGGTCAGGGACCCATCCCCTTCCATGGCATGGCGTTCAAGCTCTGGAAGCGCCCGTGGGCTTCCCAGACAGAGTCGCGTCAGTGGCTGTGGCCAGTGCAGGGCCTGTGGAACTGGAAGGCGCCCATATGATTGGCCGCTCCCTTGGAGGGAGTAGACAAAGCAGGGGGTGGAGCAGCGGCAGGAGGGACTGAGAGGTGGCCTCCGGGGAGCGTCAGGGGCCCCCAGGCAGTGGGCTGGCCGGGTTGCTCAGCACATTAGGGGCACAGCGACCTAAGGATAGGGCGGTGTCCCCGCCTCAGCCACCAAGAGGGCACCGGTCCTCTCGGTAAAGTCACAGGAACAGGGACCAGGGAAGTCACCAAGGGGAGAAGAGGCCAGAGTGCGTGCTGGCTGGTCCTGTGCTCTGAGGAGCCCCTGGGGCCCCAGTGGGAGCGGGCGGAGCCCGCAGACTGAGGCGCACACTGCGCCCCACCAGCTTGCTGAAGGCTGCTCTTGAAACGCGACGTGAGTGCTCGGCCCGCGTGCTGCCCTGAGGGCGCCAGCCGTGGGTCTCCCGGCATGGAGGGCGGCGGGTGTGCTGGGCCAGAGCCAACCATGCTGTGCTCTCCAGGCCTCTCTGCGGCCGGGAGCAGGAGCCCCGGGGCCGCCGAGCCTCTGGACCGCGGCTGCGGCGCCCACGTCGGCGGGGCCTGCTCAGCGCCAGGCTTCACCTCTGTCCTGTTGGAAGTTTTAAATCAAGGACGTGGAGGTTGTGTTGGTATTGCTCTACCCTCCCTGCCACGCACGCCCGGCATTGGGATTTTATTGGCTTTCTATAAAGAATTCTCACAAAATGCTATGTTACTTTAACTGTTACACGTAATTCAAACATTTGCGTGGCACTAACAGCTCCTTGTGATCACTGAGCACACACTCATTGCAGATGTAGTCCTTTAACATGTGACATCTTTTCTATGACTTATTCCAAACAGTTTTTGCTAATGTCTCAGGGTTTCTCTAAGACCAGTAAATCTAACAGGCCCCTGTAGTGACATCATCAGCCGTTTATTGTGATGACACCCGCCTCCCACCGACATTTACAGCCCCCTCACTTTGCTTTACCTGCCTTTTCTCGGTGTGACCTCCTCCAAGGAGTTATAAATATGGCAGAGCTCTCTCACCAGTCATGGGCCTCATTACATTTCCTGTGTCCATTGGTGCTGCACCCTGAGTTAGACTCCTTCAGACTGACCCCTGCCACCGTCCCATCGCCAGGCCTCTGGAAGCCTGGGTCCCTGCCGGGGGCAGGGCGGGGGGAGGCGGCGGGCCTGTGTGCAGGGCTGGGAAGGGGCCGCGGGGCTGTCCCTCCCCCGCCAGCGGGGCGGGGAGGGCCTGTGCGCAGCTGTCCCGAGCCGAGGAGTGGACGCAAGGCGCGCAGTGGCCCGCAGGCAGACATGCAGCGTGTTGGGCATGCTCTGCATTTTGTGCAGGTTCCCTTGGCTTCTGAGCATGTTTCTGCTGCTTTGTTTCGTTACCAATCTCTTACCACATGGCGGTTATGGCTGCATCTCAGTTTTGCTGTTAGCTCAGTGTTTAACTTTAGAAGTGAAAGTGCTTTTCCCTTTGCCCAGCGAGGGCGTTCTGTCCGCCGCATCCCAGGCACCTGGTTTCATCTCCGTAAGTGCAAGTGAAGGCGGTGGAGCGGTTGCCCCGCTCCTGAGAGCGTGTGTGAGTGTCACCCGCAGGGTGTCACCGAGATGGCCGTGGCCACCCCCGTTCCTGGGCCGGCACAGCCTTCTCAAGGGGCCCGAAGACCCAGCACAGGGGGGCCCGAGGGAGCCCGGGCGTCGCGGGACGGGCGCCCTCAGGCTCAAACAGCCGTGCGCGTGGCGTGTCGGCGTGTGTACGTCTCCAATGACACGCCCCCTTTTACGAATGCTGTCTGTGTGGCCTTTGAAAAATGCTAGGCGTGGAATGGTTTTGCCATCCAAATCTCGCCTCTGGGCTTGTGGGGACTTGTTTTCAGCCACGCATGCGCGCACAGGTAGCACCGTCCTGGCGTCCCTTGTTGGCCAGCGGCCTCTCGCAGCACGGTGTGCTCTGATGTGAGGCGGCTCCGGGCCTGGCTCTGGTCTGGTTTTCGAGGGCTCTCGCAGCGTGGAGGTGGGGCCTACGTTTCCTTTAGCTGCGGAAGCACGGCCAAGGCACCGTGATGAGTGAGTCGGTGGTGTGAGAGTAAAACGGATTTTGCCTTCACTCACATGAGCTATAGAAGGAGGAAGCTTTATTGTCCCTGGGAAAGTGATAAGGCAGAGTAATTGTATATTATGCTGTCCCGGAACATCTGCCTGAAGACTGTTGGTGCAATTCATCTATCACGGCGGCCCAGCCTGTTTTGTCTCGGCGTGGCCCGTCCGCGCTGCTGGCCTGCACAGGGGTTTGCTGGGGACGGCGCCGGGGCCGGGGCTCCCATTAATCAGCCCCCTTGTTCAACACTGCAGCTGACATAATTACAACCTGTGCACAGCAGTTACTCACGGCGAGTCCTTGTCACTCGTGGAGCGCAAGTACAGCGCTCCGATCCCGGAGGAGATTGCCTTATCACCGGGAACAAGGGCTCGCAGGAGTGGGAGAGAATAGAAATGGGAAAACGTCTTGCGGGAGTACTATATATTCCTTTAAAATAAGACATTTGAGAGACGCACCAGGGACAAAGGGAGCATTGTGTGCAGGGACTGAAGTGAGCCAGTTATTATTTTTAAATGGATTATGTGAGCAGTTTTGTAAAAATGGACGGAGGTTATTAAATATGTTCACTGGTTGCTCATCGTTAGTGACTCATCTCAACTTTTTCTTCAAAAGTGATCGTATAAATTTAGAATTATAAAAGGTTTAAATGCTCCTTGATAGGACTTAATTTAAGAAAATTTATAAAGTATGCATTTTAAATCTACTACCGAGCAAATATGCGCCCAGAGGGCGTTAGAGCCGTGGTGAAAGGCAGGGAAGCCCATCTCCTTGGGCCCTGGGGCGGAAATGCTTGGCCAAGGAGCCGGGAGCTGAAGGCTCTGTCCTACGTTGCACCCCGCAGGCCGCCCCCGCGTCCGCGGTCCCTGCCGGCTCCTCTCGCGCACCCCTCAGGAGGGAAGCCGTCTCTCGTCCTCCACTTACGAGGGCTGCACAGTGTGCGGCAGCCCCTGCCTCGCCCCTGGTAAACGGGGCGGGTCTGAGTGCGCGGCCTGGGTGTGATCGACCTGCAGAACTGACAGGCCGTGCTTTGGTGCAAGGGAGCAGAATGTTGTTGGTGTTCGAAGTTACCTTTTTTGTTTTTCTCTTCACCATTATTAGATTGTCCCAAGTAAAATCAGGTTCTGGCCTAGACTCTCAGAAACGTTATGAGACATATTTTTTGTTCAGTAACACTTATACCACCTTAAATTCGCAAAGCTTCCCCCTGGGAGAAGCTGCAGTAACTTTTCATGCCTGTATCTGTACACACACGTCACTGATATATAAAACTCGGTCTGTAGAGCAGTGTTTCTGTGAGGGCGGCTCACTTCATGGCAGCGTTCGGTGCAGGCCCGTCCGCGGCCCCACCCAGGACTGTGTGTGCGCACCCGTGGCCCCGCTCCCCTCGCTGCTGCGACAGCCACGATTCAGAGGTCACTTGGGTGGGTGGGTGGGTGGGTGGGCCGGCCGCAAGTCTCCGTCCTTGTTTGCAGAGGCTTCTCGCCCGCATGCCTTCGCAGGTCTCTGGCGTTTCCCTTTGCCCGGCTTAGCTAGTTAACAGAAGGGGAGAGTGCAGTTGTTCTCAAAATGCACATTTTGACCATATTTTCTTTACCTGAGTAAAACTCAATGAAATTCTCTTGAACAACCTGAGTGATCCAAAAACATACTAAACAAATGCAGACGTTCCCTCTGACTTGGAGCCTCCCCATGAAGACAATGACCTCCAGTGGCTCGCGGGCCCCTCCTGATGCCCCTGCAGTGGGGTCACACGTCCGTTCCCGAGGCTGTAAAGGTCTGGCAGGACCCATCCACGCGTCTTCCCTATATTTTTCTCCGTATTTCTAACGGAACAGCGTGCCTAGGAGGCTTTTCCGTGGGAGCGCACGAGGTCAGCCGTACTCCTTGTCATGGCTTGTGGTCCACAAATGAGCGTGAGCGACGGCAGCCCGTGCGCCAGGCCACCTTCAGCAGCGACAGTGCTGGCGGCCCACGCTCTGTCCCCAGGCCTGTCTCCCTCGGGCTCACCGCGCGGTGGCACTGGGGTGTCACAGATGGCAGACTGGGAAAGCCCCTGGCCCCGGGGCTGGGGGCCTTTCAGCTCCACCCTCCCTCCCAGTGCGGGCTCGGGCCAGGCTGGGCAGTCCTGTGGCCCAGCCCCCGGTGCGTGCTCTGGCCTCCCGCCCCATCCTGGGCTGGTTTCCTTGGAGCCAGAAGGGAGGCCGGCCGCCCCGGAAGCTGGCTTGCTGGCACCGGAACCTCCCTCCCAGCGGAGCGGAGCCCCACAGTGCAGGCCACTGCCAAGCGGCGAGCCCTCCCTCTGTCGACAGGTGTGAAGTTTCAGAATTTTCCTTAGTGGTTACCTGTTCTAACTAGTGGCCTAATGATCCTCCTTCTGGATGATTTCTAGAAATTGAACTCCTAAATCGAAGAGCGTGTGTGTGTTTTAACTTTGAAGGCTGTCTTCAAATGTCTTACAAAGCCTTTGCTAATTGACACTGTTATTGCTAATGTCTGTCTCCTTAGATTTGTGCCTCCATTACCGTAGGCTTTAATTGGTATTTTTTTGATTACTGGAGTTTCGATTCCCTTTTAATGCTTAGATTACCACTTGTAGATCTCCAATTACAAATTTCTTGCTTATATTCTTTATCTAGTTTTTTAGATTTTTATATTTTTTATTAATTATAAGTACCTATTTTGTGCTCTTTATATTGATCATTTCTTTTTACATGTTGCATATTTTTTATCCATTTCTTTTCCCTGTCTTTAACTATATGTATGATGTAGTAGGCTACATAGAACTTTTAACTTTTATGAAGTATATTTTGCTACATATTTTTGTAGCATTTCGGTTTTGAATTTTATTTAGGAGACCTCTTTCCAACCAAGGTTTTGGAAATTTTTTTTGTATTTTCTTCTAGCACTTTTATAATTTAGTGTCCTTGTGTTAATCTTACAACCCCAGTGACATTTCTGCACGATGTAGGGCTCTCGGAGTCTGACTCAGTTTCCTCATGGAGCAGGCCGTTGCTGTACACTGTTCACGGATCTCAAATAACCTTGTGTCCCTTCCATGCACGGACCTCTCTGCTCTCTCTCCTGGCGATGCCCAGGGCCCAGCATCCCACAAGATACCCGTCTGTGTGCTGAACATCCCTGACAGCATGTGCCATCTCAGGCAGAGCAATAGGAAGCACCTTATTCTTGTAGTGTCTTTCCAGTTTTAAATTTAAATAGCACAGGTCCTGGCTGGGTAGCTCAGTGGGTTAGAACATTGTCTCAATATGCCAAGGTTGCAGGTTTGATCCCTGGGCTGGGCACTTACAAGGGTCAACCAATGAGTGGAGAGAGAAGTGGAACAGCAAATCAATGCTCCTCTCCCCCTCACTGCTTCCCTCCCTCCCTCCTTGTCTCCTCTCTCTCTCTCTCTCGGATCAATTTAAAAGTCCACATAGCACGAATGTCCCATAATCTGAAGGTACCCGGCCCCTCCCGCACAGCCCCTCCCGGGGGAACGTGGGCAGAAGAGGGCCACATGTCTCGGGCCACGCTGCATCAGTGGGGAGCCCGGCCCGGCTGGTGCGGGGGGGGTCGGCCTCCCAGCCTGCAGTGCCCTGGCAGCTCTGTGTTCCTCTCCCCCAGGGAGCGTCCAGGCCTGGAGGAGCACTGCTGTGCCCAGGAAGTTTCTAATTAAATGCTGCTGGTTAAAAACAAAGTGTGATACCTTCTTAAGTTTAATTCACAAAAAGCCTTTCTTTGACTTATTGCTTATTTATTTTTGATTTCTATTACAAAGATATAGCAGAAAACCCTGCCCACTAAACTTTTCGATGAACGTGTGCCATGGTGTGCAGTACTAATACGGTTGTTCCCGTACTGAAACTTCCACAGAGGAAGTATTTTGAAGGATAGAAGTTCAAAGAGAATATGCTGATCAGGCCAGAAAGAAATTACATTTCTCAACATGGATACATATATGAACTATTTAACTTTCAGGAGTCTATTTTTATTCAAATGAATTGAAATTGCTTGTCATATACAGTAAGAAAATTGCTAGTAAGGATCCTGATAGTTGAACTGTTTTGCATTTCATACAAAGAGTAGTAGTAGTAGTAGTAATGAAAAAGTAAATCCAGGGCGTACTATATGTTCTGGACACATTTAATATCATTTATCTTAATCCTCATGGAGGCTTATAAGGGACCTAGATTATTCTCAAAAAAACAACAAAAGCAGTGCTCCATGGTCAGCAAGTTTGGCAAACAAAGTGTTGAACAAAACTAACATATTTAAGGTGAATTTCAGAATTTTTTTAACATCAATTTCCTTAAATAACACACCAAACAAGTACTAGTCGATTGAGACCATGGTTAGTGTCACACGTTGGCACTTGGCAGCGGGGCGGTGCATAGGCCACCTTGGGTGCCTGTGCCAGTGGTCTGTGCATTAGTCATTTGTGTTCACATACGTCACACACGTTTTCTTCACCTCTGTGCCCTCTGTTTTCACTCTGATGTAGTACATGCTACAGACATACGTACACCGCTCCCCCACACCCCCCGTACACTCCGACTCCAGAGCACTCAGCGCGCGGCCTGGGCGCCTCACTCTCTCTGTGCGGGTCGGTTCCTTCGTCAGTAGTCGGGGGACACCCGTGCACACCGACGCTCGCGCCTCCTGCTGTGTCTCCGTGAGAGCAGTTCGCTGTTGGCTCCGGCCTCTCCAGTTCGGCAGCTGACTCGAGGCGGTAGCCGCACCAGTGCAGGACCGCAGTCTCGAGGCTGGTGGCGTGGTGGCTGGGGGGTCGCTGTGGTTTTGGGAGCACGCGCAGCAGGGGTGCCCTCGGCGCGGCGGCTGCTCCCGCCGCGGAGGTCCCTGCGCCGGGCTGGCGCCTGCACAGTCCTGCCGGCGGACTCACGGGCATGGCCTCTTCGGCGCGCTCCACAGACACACGCTCCGTACCCACTGCAGGCGAGGCCCTCGCCCGGCGAGAGGTCGCAGCCCGCACGCAGCTCAGAGGATGGTGAGCATGTTTCAGCACTACAGTATTTTTTATTCGATGTATGTGCACCTGTTGTGTTAGCGGTAACACCGTTGCACTTAATTGGCTACAGTGTAGTATAGACATAGCTGTGCTATGCATTGGGAAACCAGGGATTTTGGAACTCGCTTTATTGCAACATTGGCTTCAGTGCGGTGCTCTGGAAATGAACCACAGTGTCTCTGAGGGACGCCTGTGAGGGAGAGTCCTGAATTAGCTTCAAATAATTAACACGTCGATGAAGATGCCACTTGGAGCCAGTTGGGGGAAGGTGGTAACTGTCAGCAAAGCATCGGGCCAGCCGTCGGGATCACACTTTATACCTGCGCTCAGGGATGACGTGGAAATGGGTGGGACTTGGAATGAAACACGGGCAACTATACAAGCGCTAGACCCAACTCTGGGGCATGCACTTTATAACCTCTGAGTACAGAAGCCAGAAAAAAAGGTGAACAAAATACAAAAAGAAACAAAAAACAAAAACCCTGCTTTCCAGGAGATAGTATAAGCAAAGGCAAAAGAAAAAAACTAAGGAAAAAAATGTGCGACTCTGTCCTAGACGGAGTCCGTCCCCTTAACGCGTAAGAGAACCATTGGCGAGCCTGTGGGAGATGGTGTGCAGGGGCAGACGGTGCACGGAGGGCGCCTGAAGCAGCGCTCGTTCCTTCCTGAGAAACGCAGGCCGAAACGTGTGAAAGTTAAGAGTCAAACCCCAGGGAGCTGCCATGCTGCACCCACCACTGTGGCAAAAATTCGGGAGTTGGGGCGCCGGCCGCGTTGGCGGGGACGCGCGGGACAGGCCCTCTCCAGTGCTGGGGGTGGGGTGTGAATTGCTACAACCTGCTGGCGGGCAGTTAGGCAGAACTTATCAAAAGTACAAAGGCGTGTGCCCGCTTACGGCTGAAGTGCTTCCACCTGGCATGCCAAGACACAGAAAACATGGCACACGCTTCTTCCCCGCAACCTTGCTCACACTCACAGGTGATCAGAGGCAACCTGAATGCCCATCGGTAGCGGGTCGGTAAAACAGCGGGCCGCGTCCTTGCTGGGAAGCGCGGCCCGGCTGCTGAACAGGAGACAGAGGCGGCAGAGGGCGGGGGGAGGCGCCCGGCTGCGCTGTGTCTGATTCGGAAAGACCCCCGCGGCGTGTGGTCAGGTGGGAAACGCGAGGTGCGGCGTGGCATGCTACCAGGCTTAGGCACAAAGTGGGGAGAAAAGAACTTGCAGCTTGTGTGTGGCTTGAAAAGGCTGATTTTACTTGTCCCAAAGATTGGTAAGAAGCTATGCATGGCACCTCCCTGGCCTCGTGTGGCCACCTGGGCAGCACAGGCAGTGGGGGGCGGGGCTGACTGTCCATTGCTGGGCTTGGCTGTTTAAAATACATGGACGCATGTTTGCTCAACAATGCCCGTGGTGCTTTTTAAAAATAACCAAGATAAGATGCTTCAAAGAGGAAAACAATAGTGGAATTATTTTAAGCTCCCTTTTCCTTAGGTGAAACACTTAATTTATATTTTTTGTATTAACAGGCAGTGCGTGCATGGCCCTGACAAGTATTTTTATGGAGTCAAGAAGTATTTGTGGTTTTGTGTTTATTATTTTGAAATATATTGCTTTTGAACTGAATAAAATATTTCTTTTTACATACTTTCTAAAGAAGCTCTGAAATTAGCTCTCATCTTGAGTTCTTTTCTTAATTTCCCCACCTGTGCTGGGTGGGTAGGTAGGTAGGTAGATGATGGATAGGTAGGGAGAAAAAGAGGGAAAGAGAGAGAGAAGCTGCCTCAAGATTTTCAACAAGTTCTATTCCGAATTCAGGTTGAAATCTCCCCATAACTTAGAGTGTCTTGTGTGCAGACACAGGGCACGCAGCCCGCGGTCCCACCTGGCACCTGCACCGTGGGGCCGGGGCATCCGCCTTCCTGTGGGCAGTGCCGCGTCCTGGCGAGGGCGCCAGGCTCTGCCCCATTCCTCGTCCCGCACTGTCCTGACCTCTGGTGCTTCGGTCTGCGTTTTGAAATTGGAAAGAGCAATGCCTCCAACTTAGACATGTTGTATGATCGTTTTAACTATTTCAGGTCCCGTGCATGTCTCTGTGGACCTCAGGGTCAGTGTTTCAATTTCTGTAAAACAAATCCAGGAGGGGCTCTGGCAGGGATTATGTAGAATCTGTGTATCAGTGTGGGCAGTACTGGCACGTTAGGAGGACTGAGTCTTCTGCTCGATGCACATGGGGCAAAGCCCATGTCCCGCAGGAGACATGGTCAGCTGCCCGCTCGTCCCCGGTGTGTGCCCGCTGGGCCCGGCTGTGCTGTGGCCCGGCTGTGCTGTTGCCCGGGGGTCTCTTGTGGAGAGGACCCTGCTTGAACCCCCTCTCGATCCCTTGCCCCCTCGCGCCATGTTCTCGGTGAGCCCACTTCTGCTGGGCCGTTCAGTCGCCGGTCGGAGATTCTGTTTTAAAGAGTCATTTTCAAGCTGAATATTGTTCAGAACTCGTCAGTGGAAGGAGCCCAGACTGCTCATGGTTCACTGGCTCGTGTGAGATCGCCACGTGCCTCACTGTGTTACGTGGTGTCTTCAAGGGCGGGGCCATTTGCCTCTGCTGTGTAGGGGTGCTGCTTTAAGTGGTCCTGGCCTAACACGCAGCAGCTCTTCCTTTTTCGGCTTGACTGGGAATAGTTTGATTTTTGTAGGTGAGAACAGGTCCTTTTCGTCCCAATATTTTAAACAGTTTTCTGTCCCACGGCATCAGATGTGGAAGAATGGATTTTGAGAGCATAGAAAGGCACTGTTGTCCACGAAATGTATGGAATGCACATTTCTTGTTGCAGACAAACGTGGCCCATGTTTCTCCTTGTTTGTATATGTTTAATGTTTCTTTTATATGTGTGTAAAACAGTTATAAGAACATAAACACATATGCACTATACTTAAATATATATGCAGTATATGCATAGCATAAGTCAAGACGTATGTGTATGCATGTGTGAGTGTATATATAAATATATATATATGAAATGGCAAGTTCTACACCACTTTTTCTTGTGTTAGTCTGTGTTTTTAAACTTTTGAAATCCTCCCTGCTCCCTTTACTTGCTTCAGTCATAGGCCCTTGATTGTTAGATTTCACTTGCCACGTAGGAGCTGAGAGATGCCCATTTATTTTTGTCCAGGACACATCCGCCTCAGGAACAAAATACTCTGTTTTCAAAGTCATCTCCTCTTTTTTCCCGGCGCCGCGTGGCTCACACTGTCCCCGCACAGCCTCAGCGGGGCTGCAGCCGGGGGCTGACGTTGCGGATTTGACCTCAGTCCTTGCCTTTTCTGTCGTACTTGGTAGGTCCAACTGTGCCGAAAACATCCGCAAACACATTTTACACACCGGCAAACACGAGGGCGTCAAGATGTACAACTGCCCCAAGTGTGACTACGGCACCAACGTCCCTGTGGAGTTCCGGAACCACTTGAAAGAGCAGCATCCTGACATCGAAAACCCCGACCTGGCTTACCTGCATGCAGGTAAGGCTCTAAAACTCTGCTAGTGTGTGCGGTTTTGAAGAGCACTTCCGTTGATTCCTCACACTGCATTAGTGTCACTTATTTTAATGTTGTGGAGCCTGTGACAGGCACCTGCTCCCAGGCTTACAAAAGAGAACATTCCGCTCTCATCCCCGTCAGCTGGGAAACAGTCTTCTCAGTTACATTGTATCAAGGGCCAATTTGACAGAATCACCATCCCACCACAACAAAGTTAGTAGCAAATATTTAAAACAGTTGAACTGAAATTATAGTTGTGCTTCATATTTTGGCTATATTGATAGAATTTTAAATTTATTTTCACAAAATGTCTGTGATGGAAAATGTTGTGCCCGAACCTTGTGCCACAGCTTCCCAGTGATCACCTGGAAAGGAGGCGCCTGCGACCGAGGAGAGAGGAGGACCATGTGGAGGGGGGCGTAGTGCCGCTCGCTCCCCAGAAACTCGGGGGCCCTGACCCCGGGCCCAGGGACACGTGGGTGACGTGACGGCAGGGGCTGCTTCTCTGTCCCCACCTCGTGGCGTCAGGCCAGACCGTCTGGGCGGCCACCATGGCTAAGCAGGTCCGCTGTGGCCGCCCGTCGCGACCTGAGGGATCCGTGCGCTTTGAGTGTTGATGTCTTACTGCGCAGGCCGCGCAGCCGCGGGTCCGGGCGTGGGCTCCTCCTCCGGGAAGCCCTCGCCGCGGGAAGCTGTGTTCCTGTGATGCCCGCTGGTGCGGGGCGCCCCCAGCGGGGATTGGGGATCGGCGAGAGCGACGTTTGGTGTCCTTCACCGCTGGCCGAGCGGCCGCTGCCTCACGCCTCCGGTTTCCCGCAGATGCACGCCCTGGTGCCTGGGCAAGGGCCGCTGGGGGAGTTTAAGCAGCTCACGGCTGTGAAGATCCCCGCACCGCACCCTCTGTGCCCGGCAGCCCGGCAAGGCTGGGGCGCGGCCGTGCGGTGGCGCTGCAGGCGCGACACCAGCGTGCGAAGGTCGTGGGCAACCCCACACAAAACGCAGCTCTTTGTTCGCAGAGTATGTAAACACTGGTCATGTAACGTCTGCAGTGAAGGAACAGGACTTGGTGGTGGTTTGAGTTAGAATGACATTCTGTACCTCTGACAACCTCTGAGTGGAGGTTATTGTTTGCTTTCTGCTGACGTGTCACTTCCAGTGCCTTTGATGATGCCAGCTTTTTAAAGTGATGGCAGAGTGTTGGACTGAGTAACCTCTGTTGTATCCGGGCTGCTTTTGAAGACCAAAAGCAGGTGAGGTCTCTGCACTGTGGCGAAGTTGTTACTGACGGGGCTTGAGCTGCTAGCGTGACGTGGGAACGTTCTGAGGCCCCTGGTCCCTGTGGGGCCTGTGTCCACACGGGTGTGTGACACCCAGGTCCCAGGGCTCCTGCGCCCACAGGAGGGACTTCCGCTGGGCCTGGGCACTTGCCTCTGCAGCCTTCTCGTTCCGTTAGCTGGGCTCCCCACGCTCTGAGGTCGGTCACGGGCGCTTTCTTTAAACAAGCTTCCGTGACCCCCCAAATTTCTAAAGAGGTCTGCTTCGGTCACCCTGGCCCTGGTGAGGTGGCACTTGACCGTCCCATGCATGCCCACAAATTGACATCAAATTAAAAGTGGCCAGAAGTCTTTGTTACTGTATGCTGTGGTTTTTATTTTGTGAAATCCGTTTTACCTGAAAAGTGACCTTTATTTGGTCTTTACAGTTTTAGTGATTCACAACTACCATTTCTGTTATCCTGGAATAAGCTCAGTGTTCATTCGAGGCAGAGTTAAGGAACACTTTTCAGTTTGCCATACAAGGGACCTTCAGTTGGCCTCACGTGGGTCTGTCCCGGGATTCCCGACACCTGAGCTGAAGGAAGGGCGGCGAGGGCGGCGACGGTCGAGGGGAGATGGCGGGGACGGCTGGGGGGGGGGAGCGCGCTGAGGTTCTGCCCATCGTGCACCGGTGAGGTTTTCTCAAGAATTCCACGTCACAGACTTCGAGTCGTGCCTCCACAGCTCAGAGACTGGTGGCCGTGAAAATCAGGTGCCTGCTTGGGGCCGTATTGCGGAGAGCTCTGTGTGGGCGGGGCCGCCCTCGGAGAGAGGGACACTGAGCAGGGGTTGGCGGGGAGGGGGTGGCGGAGTCGGGATGGGGCGGCAGCCCAGGTGTTTCAGGGTTTCCTCGGAGCAGCCGAGACTAACAGTGCAGCGAAGGTGGATGTCTTTTCTAACGCGATGATCAAATTTGTTCATTTTTCAGGGGAAATTAGGCATTAAATGATGACATGATATTTTCCCAAATTTCTTTTCTTTTTCTGGTGTCATAGTTTTATTTTTTTTTAGCCATTTAAATTAATATGATTTTCACCATTTCTTCTGTGTTAAGACTCAGTCATTTTAAAACATACTTTAGATTATGACCTGAAAAGTGTTGATAGCAGATGAACCTGTCCTGCTCTCTTCAAAAATTGGGGTTTTCATGTTCTCTAAGATAAACAACTTTTTAATTCATTATAATGTATTATTTAACAGCATTTAACCATCTTCCACAGTATTTTCCTCTTACCCACTTAAAGGATAAAAATGGGAACGTTCGATCTTATCTAAACTCCAAATCCTTTTTCTTTCTAGTGGTAACTAATTCAGTGCCATTTAAACTGTGCGTCCCGGGTCCCTGCATTCTCTCCAGGGGCCTCGCGTCGCGCCAGGCAGGGGCCTTCGGCCCCGAGCCCGCTGGCCGGGCCGCGCCGCCTGCACAGCCCTTTGAGTGTGACGTCCCCTTGAGGCGGCGGTGTGTGCAAATGTCCTGGCGTGAAAGGTTTGCTCCGCCGTTCATTCAAAACATGGGTGTTCGGATGCCTAGGCCGCGGAGAGTGAAGTCGCTTCTGGTTCCTTGGCCTCTATTTTTAACCCCAGGACTGCTCCCCTTTGTTACTTGGATGCAATGACACGGGGCGGGGACATTTTGAATAATAATTCGTTTTGTGAAAAGGTCCAAAAATCCCAGAAAATCCTGACAGTTTCTCATTGGCTCTCCCTTCTATAAACCAGTTATTACTTCAACCTAAAAAGGCACAAAATTTCTTCTGACAGATTGCCTTGGTAAATCCATGCTGACTCACTCCTATTAACTTGTACTTCTGATGTATCATTAAGCTCATCCATAAGTCTCATCTCAGATTTATTTCCTAATATAGATGTTAGACTTACCGCGCTGTAATTTTCAGCCTCTCCTCTCTTCCTTTTTAACCTTGAGACTGGATCCCTTGTTTTCCAGTCTCCTGATACTCCCCCGCTAACAAAAGGCTTCCTAAAATAATGAACAATTCAACAATTGGATTCTTTAACCTCAGGCACCATCCATGGGCTAATTTCCTACCTTTCTAACGGCTGCTGAATGTCTGTGTTCCTTTCAAACCCCTGAGACTCACTGCGCGTCTGAGGGCCCGTGCTCAGTGTCAACAAGGCCAACGGGCGAGAGGACGTTTTGGTGACTGGCTTTTCTCTTGGCGTCTTTCTCGCGCGCATCCCTGCTGGAGTCCCAAGGTGACGCCTCTCCCCTCTCTTGCGTCCTGGGTGGTCCGTGGGTGAGAGGCATTGAAGTGGGAGTGGACCCGTGGCCGCGTCATGGGCGGCGTCCGCCCGCGCTGTTCACCGGTGAGTGTGGCGGACCCTCTGCCCTCATCACCTCTGCCTTTCATTGAAGGGTATCCTGGAATAGGGTTTTCACAGCCTAATTATACATTCTTAAGTACTTTTAAGTGTAATCTTCTTGCAAATAAGTGTATTCTAGCTTTTCTTCACTGTGTCTAAAAATGTCCGTCATCTGTTGGACATTGCGGAGCAGGGTTAAAGGGGGCATTTGCCTCTCTGCCCCTGGTCCACCCTCTGCCCCTGTGGGCACGGGGGTGCGGTTTCCTGTTTCAGGGTGCTAGGATGGCGTCTGTAGAACTCTGCACACTGTCCCGATTTGCCTTTTGAATGACAAAGAATGAAAGAGACAGGCTAAGAATAGTGTCCCCGCCTGACTTTTCGCTAGGCCATTAAAGCTTTGAAACGAACGTCTTGTGTGGGCAGTATTCCCAGTGTTACCCATGGTTTGAGAAAACAGGTCTTGAAGAGGTGAGCTTGCCCTCGGAGGACACGTGCCTGCGTTGAGGCCCCGGGCAGGCCACGCCTGTTTGTCTTCGAGAGTCTTGCAGCTTCGTGATCGTGCATAGGCTGCGGCTTCGGAACGAGTGCGGCAGGCCTGTGGTGGAAGCCTTAACGTCTTGGGTTTGGAGACTTCCTGTCGTCTGGAATCCTGCACTGGGGAGGAGCGTGGTGGCATGCGATTTAAAAAGCTCTAGGGTGAACAGTTTCACGGCGGCACCCCTGCTGCTAGCTCGGCCTGGCGGACAGGCGGACAGGCGGACAGACGGTCGGAGGCCGTCGCGGGGACGGGTGTGCGGCGTCCTGAGCTGCCGGCTGTTGAAAGGTGTGACTTGAAGCAAGGCACTCGGCCCCGCTGTGTCCGCCTTCTCGGCTGGGGAGCAGACCGCGCACCCAGCTTTCCCGCTGACCATGAGGTCCAGGGGGAGCAGTGCGCGTGGCACAGCTCCCAGGGTCACCCGCGTGGGGGCTTCCATTCCAAGAGAGGCCATGTGCCCTGGTGTTGCTGTTTCACCAGTGGGGGTGGGAGGAAAGGGCTGCAATGGTGTTGTGTCTGCTGGGAGTTGCCTTTAAGAGGAGAGACCCCCGTACCAGAGTCGTGCGCGCGTGCGGCAGTGACCCTCACGCCTGGGCTGCGTGTGCGGCGGGGGGTCACACAAGCGTTAGCATGACAGTCTGCACAGACACACACAGCCAGGGTTCAGAATGGCTGACCTGAAACCTCTTAGAGTGGGAACGTAGCACCTCATTTATTTGCAGTATTTCTATTCTTTGTATGTTACCTACTATGTATTTTTAAAACTAATTTAAAAACGATTCTGAAATAATGTCCTTCCTACTGTACATTTTAATATTCTGTGAAGTCACAGTGGCACGCACAGCATTTAAAGTCAGAGCGCACAGCTCAAACCCAGCTGCTGCTAGTGACGCCCGTCGGAATCGGCAGCAGGTGCCCGAACCGCGCGGGGACCTGGCCAGCTCGTCTTCCCGGGGCGCCTGGGCCCGGGAGCTCCGGCTGCGGGAGGCAGAGGACAAGTTGGAGAGGACTGTTGCACTTCTTCCCAGAAAGACCTGTGTCCTGTCCTTTCCTGGGGGGCCCAGCGGAAGGGGCGCCTGTGCGACCGCGGACATGCGGAGACTTCTCCTAGGCGCTCGCCCCGAGGTCACCCCGCATCGGCGCACCTGCCCAGGTGGCCTCTGACCCCCGCCTGACCTCCGTCGGCGTTTTCAGGGAGAACACTGACCGTGGGATGTTGCAGTGGGGGCGGTGTGACCGTATCAGGTAATCAGTGGGGTCGTCTTTGTGTAGACCTCTTATCAGTTGTTCAGTTCACTGTAATTTATGTATTAAAAGATTTACGTGCCCCCACAGACACATCTCGACCCCGCCTAAAGCACAGCCCTGCGGGAGGGGGACGAGGGGCCGTGGGTGGGGGCCCGGGTTGGCGGCACCGCCGTGGGAGCCATCTCATGAAGAAAGCATTGCAAATTTCTTAAATTATGAGGAAAATTTGGGTATATTGTGTAATTAGCTTTGAAGTTCAGTTCAGAAGATGTAAAAAAATCACATTATCCATTGCAATCTCATTTATTTCTATTTTTAGTGAGCAAAGTTGCCATTTAGCAAGTTGTCTTTTTTTTACTTTTTATTTTGAAATAATTCATAACTTACAGAAAAGTTGCAGAAATAGTACAGAAAGCTCCAGGCATTTTTCACCGAACTTGCGCAAACGCTGACCTCTCGTGGAACCAGGGTGCGGCTGCCAGGCCAGAGGTGCTGGCGGGGCGGCACTGCCCCGCCCTGTGCGCCTCCTTCCCCAGAGCCCAGCCCAGGGCCCGGGTGTCCTTCGCTGCTGTGTCCCCTTCGCCTTTTCCAGCCCCCGGCAGGCTTCAGTCTGTCATCGTCTTTCGTGACCCTGGGAGCCTTCGAGAACGTGGTCTGGGTCGCTGCAGACCGCGACTTAGTTTGCAGTAGTCTGACGCTTGCTCACGATTTCATTCAGGGTTTCTCAAGCGCCCCCCGGACAGTGGTGCAGCGCCCCAGGGGCACGTTCGTGGTGGGCGGCGGGGCCGGGGCACTGGAGCGGCGTGGTGTCCCCCCGTTTCTCCACGGCGGACCTGCTGTCTCCCCTCCACCGCTCCGCGTCCTGGGGCCGTGGTTGCTGATGGCGCACATCCCCTGCAGCGCCTGCCCATGGACTGGAGGTTGCCCGCGGGGCTGCCCACACCAGACCTGTGGGGACCTCGGGGTGACGGCCTCGTTCTCTGTCCTTGTCGGAACCTTCTTTAGGAAAGAGCTGCCCCTTCCCCACCAGCCATTCTCTGTGCGCGAGCCTGTGTCAGTGGGGACCTCGCCGCTCCGAGGTGTGCAGTTCAGGGCCGCTGCTGTCTGCGTTCTTGCTGACTGCTCTGGCTCTGTCCCAGTGCGCTCCTTGGGTGGGTGTGCGCGCTCCACGCGCCCCTGTCCTTCTGGGCGCCTTGCTTTGCCTTCTGGCCCTGCAGGGGCACCAGCTCCTGGGTGGTCCCCTGCCCGGGCCCTGACACCGGCCTCTTCCTGTGGCGGCGCCAGTTCCTTTCCCAGAGAATAGAACTGAAGGACTGAGTTGCGAGCTCTGTATAGACTCCTTGCTGCCGCTCCCTCGGCTTGTGCCTTCCGTGTACCTTCTCTGCAGACAGGACCAGGGAACACGTGTGTGCATGGTAACCCTGCATTCCTGTGAATACACGGTGTTTTGTCTAACATAAATTATCTTAGGCCTAAATGGAAGAACTAAAATTAAGAAACCCTTAAAAGAAAATGTAAACAAATCTTTGTGACCTTCTATTAAGCAGTGGTTTTTTTTTTTTTTTTGATGACACCAAAAGCACAGAAAATAAAAGGAAAAATAGATAAATTGAACTATGTAAAAATTAAACATTTTTATGCCTGAAGGTAACCATTAAGAAGATGAAAGGGAAACCTATAAAATGGAAAAATAAACTATGTCTGATAAGGAAATTGTATCCAGGATATATAAAAAACCCTTGTAACTTAATACCTAGCCAAATAACCTGATTAAAAATGGGCAAAAGATCTGAATAGCCATTTCTCCAAAGAAGACATCTAAATGTCCAGTGAACATAGGAAAAGATCTGCAGCATCATTACCTGTTGGAAAAAGGCACAGCAAAGCCACAGCAAAATGCCAGCCCGCGGACGCCCGCCCTCCTGGCAGTTAGGAGTAGGGTTGCTGCGTTCGCAGACCGGGCTCCGTGTGAAGGTGGTTTCGCTTCTCTTGGGGCAGGGCCTGGACACGCGCTGCCTGGAGGACGTGTTGTGTGCATATTTAACTTTCGAAGGAAGCTGTCAAACTGTTTGCCGGAGCGTCTGGACATTTTATTTTTATATTTACATTTGGGCGGTTTACGAGATACCGTTTCACTTTTGCAATACAAAAAAATTCGGAGATTGTACAACAGTGTGAATATATTTAACTGTACGGAGCTGTTCACTTACAAATGGTTAAGATGGTAAATTTTATGTTACGTATATTTACCACAGTTAAAATTTTAAATATTACAAATATATATAAAAACCAATTGCCCTTGTCTTGTCTATGTTTTCTGCACATGTCCATATTGGCAAATATTAAATAGGTGTCTCCGTTGGTGAGGGGTCATTAGGGAAGTGAGTTGATTGGGATGGGAAATGAAAATGGGGAAGTTAATACAGAAATTATACTAATTGGCTTGAGACTCTAAAATTAAATAGACCAAAAAGATGTTATATGATACATGCTAATCAGTATCTGAAATATATAAATCGATTGAGTAAATTTACAGTTAATTTATGCAGAAAAAATATGAAGAAGCAAAATATTGTAGCTTACAGACATGCTTACCCTTTCTTATTTTTTCCATTTTTTTATTTCTAAGTAAGATTAAAAATGCTTAAATACATTCTTTTAATAGGTGACATCCATCATAGTAAAGGAGTCACTTAAATCACCTAA
Organism: Pteronotus mesoamericanus; assembly: GCF_021234165.1. Lineage (NCBI taxonomy): Eukaryota > Metazoa > Chordata > Mammalia > Chiroptera > Mormoopidae > Pteronotus > Pteronotus mesoamericanus. Next base: position 42,331,242 of record NW_026555247.1, read on the forward strand.
TGGCTTTTATTACAGCAGAATACAGCGGAGGCCCAGACTTGATAAAACAGCGTTTCTGATGGCTGGCCTAGATCCTTCCTACGGCGCTGCGCTCAGACAGCCGCGCCCACGCCGCAGCTGTTACTGCTGGGTGTTGCAGAGCATGTCAGCGTGATTGGCAGAGAGTCATCCTTTTGTCTTAGGGGAAGTCATCATTTTAATGCACGCTTGAAATAAAAACTGCCCTTAAGTGAGTTCCTGTTGACATAGGAAAAGGCGAGTCTCCTTCGCAATTAATGGCGATGAACTGTGCACGTTGCATAGGATATGGACTTTAATTTTCCTCTTATTTATTGGAAGAGAACTCTTGGGGGGCCGCCTGTCGGGGTCTCCCCTGTGTTCGCTGTCTGCCTTGCTCCGGTGGAATGAGTCACAACACCAGTGTCCTTCCAGGTGCTGGCCACAGACAGACTTAGGACTAAGGGTCACGTCAGTTAATCTCTTTTAGTGGTAAATGTCTTAGAGTGATTAAATAAGTTAATATTGGTAAGATACTTATAGTAGTGCCTGGCATGTATTAAGTGCTCTGTAAGTATTTAATAAAATATTGAAGTGAAATCACTCTGTGTCTTCTAGGTTCTTCTTAATTATGTCAGTAGGTGCTGCTTTTGAGTGACAAGAGCGGGTGTTCCAAGTGATATTTCGCATTAACTGGGGTGACCAGGATTGGTGGCATGACTTGCACATTCACATTTATACACCCTATTCTCCCGATTAAAAACAAGACTTCCTAATAAACAGACCCTTTGCTTTGAGAGCGTCGTTAGCGTGAAGGGACAGAGGCCGGAGGGAGCCCCAGCAGTTTTCCTGAGGTCTGAGAGGCCATTCGGTGGCCCTGTGGTCTCACCTGAGGCCTTTCTTTTCCTAGAGGCGCCCACCTCACGACCTATCCCGCTGTCAGGGGTCTAAGTACCATGCTTCTGCATTCTTTAGGTTAGTAACTGAACAGTTACTGACTCTGTTGACATTTTTACAGAGCACTTGGCCGACACCGAACCTGCGGTGCCTCTCGGTGTTTTGCAGGTAGCCTCTCGGTCAGGCTAGGCTTTGCTAGGTCACCCCTGGCAGTCAGACCGCAAGCTTCCACGCAGTGAAGGACCAGACGGAAGGGGCGCAGGCGTAGGCCCTCCTGTGCACGTCTAATCGCGCTGTGATTTAATGACTCGTAAGCGCTCTTGCTGGTAGAACGAGTGTTGGAGACAGTGTTTGCTGCGGGGATGGAGCAGTCCTGCTAACTCGTGCAACTCAAGTGCAAATGAAGGTGATTAATCTCAAGTGCAAAAGGCAGGCCAAGGGCACTTGACTTTGTGAGAACCAAGGAACAGGAGAGGCGTAAAGAGAGACAGCAGGAGCACCGAGCGGCAGCGAGGCCCCTGGGTCAACAGACTGGGTGCGCGGGGACGGGGTGGCAGCGTGAACCTGTGTAAAGCCGGCGGGGGGGGGGGGGTTCAAAGCGGAGGTGGCCCTGCAGCAGCGCCGCATGCGCGTCCGCTTCCTCTCCTTCTACTGCCCTGTTGTTCGCAGGTGTGGTTCTTGTTCGTGTTTCTGGACTCTTCCCCTGTACGTAATGGAGAAAGGTTTTTGCGTGATGCATAATTTCAGATCATGAATCTCTTACCAGAGAATTATAATTTCGTTTTTAGCTATCACTCTATTACAGCACTTTGTGTATTTTTTCACTCCAATTTCTACATCTAAGAAAAATGTTAGATGTTATGTTTTGTGTTCACTTAGAACATATCAAATGTAATTTTTTTTTACATTTTAAATCCATGTTTTTATTATTTATGATGACATCAATTCATGTTCATCTTCTAGGCCAGGGGTGTCCAACGTTTTGGTGTCGCGGGGCCACACTGGAAGAAGAAGAGTTGTCTTGGGCCACACATTAAGTACACAAACACTAATGAAACAGATCAGCAAAAAAAGAAGTTTTAAGTCAATTTACGATTTTGTGTTGGGCCTCATTCACAGCCATCCTTGGCTGCGTGCAGTTCCTGGGCCACGAGTTAGACACCCCTGTTAGGCATTAAGGTGCCGAGATACTCACCTATTACGTTAATATGTATAATCATTTTCACTCAACATCAAAGAAACAATAGTTGATAATTACAATACAGATCAATTGAATGTGCTTGGCCTGAAGGTTCTGACACAGACCTGCGCCATCGTGTTCAGTTTCCCTCCTTGTGCATTCACGCGGCAGCAGGTCATCACCCCTCGGAGAGAGCACGGAGCTGCTGCTCAGCGAAGGGTGGGGCCGTCCTTCCGCCCTCCGTGCCGCGTCCTGAGCACGCGAGCTCCTGGCTGATTCCCTCAAGTGTGTGCTTCCCCCCGGCACCACGCCAGCCACATGCAGGACGCTGGTCTCTGACGTGAATCCTGTGGAAGCCCCAGGCCATAGATTCTAGAAAATACGATGATCCCAATTACAGGGCTTCCGCCCACAGAATTGCATCAACAGGCACCACCTGATTTCAGAAGCCCCATATTCAAGCCCTGCTTTAATAGTTCCAAACTGTCCAGGCAGGTGTTTCCAGCTGTGTCTGGTGACAACTTCTGAGTCACATCATCAAGAAGTCAGTGATTTTTTAACATGGTCAGTGGCTAAGAGTCAAGTGGGAGAGACCAGTCCAGGCAGCACATCCAAAAAGAGGCCCCAGGGAAGAGGAAAATAGTCTGAGGAAAAACAGTCCGTGTGCTTGAATAGTGCTTTCTAGTTGGTTTAATCCTAATGAGCATCTTTCACAATACTTTTCTACTCTAGAATGTATGAAAGATCTAGTAAGTATCATTGAATTGCATTGTATTTTAAATACTTAACCACATTATATGTGATGATAGTTTTATACGGGCATGCGCTATTCCCCAAGTTATTAGCCTGCTTTCGAGAGTACCATCTCATTTAATTTCCAGAGCAAACCTGGGCTACTTCTGCCCCCAGCGTCGTGGTGAGGCGGCAAGAAGGAAGGGCGTACAGCTGTCGCCCCAGGAATCTGAGGCCGGGCCCCTGTTTCAGGGCCGCTACCAGGCAGCGCTCTCGTGCCGGGCGGTGTTCTGCCTGTGACCCTTGGCTCAGATGTCTCCATGGCCACAGCCAGGGTTTGGCCACAGAAGCAGAGCATTTGGAATGCTCCAGAGAAAGGGGTTGGTCATAGCGGTTGGGCCTTTCCCGACTGTGGGAGTGAAATGCTCAGAGTGGCCCATGATGGCGTGAGTTCTGTCCTATGTATGAAAGTCCACCTGAAACCCAGAAGTTTAAACGTACTACCGTATGTTATAGACATCACATGTTGGGGCTTTTTGGCAAAATACTACTTTTTGTTATACCAGGCAGATGGTCAATTGAATTGAAGACGAATTTGTGAATATGTTTTACAAACTTAAGAATGTAACGAGATTCGAGTCACAGGTATTTCCCTGCTCTTACTCAGAGGCGTGGGAAAAGGTGGCGTAGTTCATAAAGACCACGCTTGCTGGACGGGCAGCCCTCTACTCCGCAGGCCCGCAGCGTGCAAGCTGCAGCGTCAGGTGGGGGTGCTCCCGTCAGACTGGCTGCAGGGCGTGTGCTGCGCAGGTTGTCAGGTTGATTCTCCCCTCCCTGTCACCCGCCCGGGGTTTCGCCACGTGCCTAGGAATGGGCCACAGGAAGTTGAGGGCCTCCGTGGGCCCTGCGGAGCCCTGACCTCAGAATGCATTGACTCATTATGTCTGCACAGCGATCAGATTTTTCAAACGCATCTCTTCACAGACACGGTGATGCCGTTCCCGAGCGTGGTGCTCTCAGCCCTAAGAGGTTACATCTGTTATGCCGTGTATTTTTGGACCACAGCACTAATCTAATTTTTATCATATACTCATTAAAAATCTAAAACTTAGGTTTTCTGTATTTTCTACCTTTGGGTGGATTTCCAGGTAGTATTTATTACAGTGATTTTTTTCACCTATTTCTTGACTCTGACTGTGTGATATTAACCTTTTATAATTAAGACGCTCTGTCTCCTTGACACATAGTATGCCCTTTTAGTTCTTCTTAATTTTCTTTTAACCTCCGATCATTTTTTAAAAATTTCATCCATTTACTCATGTACCACTTCGTTGGTACCTTTCAAATGCTAAATGCTGTCTCATTTATCCTTCGTAACCATGCTGAATTTTTCTGTCCTTTTTAATATTTAGGTTTTATTGGATGAATGTAGATTGCACCTTCTCTAACTGTGTCTTAAATAATTGCCACTTAAGGGAATTAAGAACTACAAGGGAAGGAAAATGCTGACCCATAGACCAAGCAGAGGGAGAAAACGTTCCCACTGGGTCCAATTTCCTAAGAAGGACCATCAGGATAGTGGCGAGGGCCTGAAATTATGGTCGGAACGACCTCTAGCAAATGATCGGCTCACAAAGGAACTTGCCTGTGTTGGCACCAAGCAGAATCGGGCCAGGGAGCCGTCACCCCACCAAAGAAGGACAGACAGCTCCCTGTCCTTGGCGGGGTTACAGCAGCCGGGGAGGCGATCATTTAGACCAGGGCGACGGTCCTGACATTGCAGAGTGAGACGTGCTCCAGGGTTAGCGCGGGCGGGCGGGGGCCTCGAGTCCGGAAAGGGGGCCGAGGAGGTGCCCTGATAGGTTCTAAACGTGCACTTTGACCGCATCTTCCAGTTAGTATTTTGGAAGGTCGTGGCTGTGGCTTGTAGCGCGTGGGGGTTTATCGCGCCGGGCACGCCCGAACACCCTGCGCTGCCACGCTCCTCTTTTTCCCACTTCCGGTTTCCTCCTGTAATCTGCAGCCTTGCGACGGAATATACTGAGAACTTAGAACTGAAATACAAGGAAATTGGTATTTTGGCATTTTAGTTAGATCTTGTCTATATTGACAGCTAATCACTATGATATTTTCCATTTACAAACCAAGTATAAGAAAACAAGTAGGTTTTTTTATATACAGGGTCTGGGACAAATAATGCCCCTTTTTCTTTGCAAAATTTTTTATCACAAAATCATTAGCATGCAATTCTGTAACATAATATCCCATTCAAACACACCATATGCCACTTTAGGTGAAATGTTCAAATTAAAACTATAAATTATTACACCCATATTATTACCCTACCAACCACACTCGAGTAGGCCCTATTTTTGCCAGACCCTGTATAACAATACTCAGTAGCTCAGTGATAACCTGACATCAGAAGACCAATAGAGGACTGTAATAAACAATGAGTTGCATTTCCAAATCTTTTTATTAATCTTAGACACTTAATAATTGAAGTGTGAAGGCAAAAGACAAAGAAATAGATGTCAGTTATTTAATGAGGCATTATATCTGTGTTCTAAAAATATTCACATGAATTTTACTTTTAAATTCTTACATAGCAGGTGATGATGCAGACAAGCATTGTGATATCTATAAAAACTGAGGGTTACGAAGACATGAAACAAAACCAGATAGGAAAAGAGAAATAAAGGTTTGCAATCAATTATGAGAAAATATTTGCAACACATAAGGCAGAGATAGGACTAATATCACCTGGCATTCACGCAGAAGGTCACTATTCCCAATTTACAGAAACTTCCCTCAAATGGATTTCTTAGAAAAAGTCAAGGTGGAATAGGCATTTAAAATGCAGAGTATCAGTGAATATAGGCAAAGATTTTCAACCTCGCCGGCCGTCAGCACGCCCGACAGTGAGCCGCCGCTCTGTGCCCACGGGCCAGGACCTGAGTGGCTGGGCACAGCTGACGGTGGAATACCCGGGGGGCCACTGGGAGTCTCCTGCGCCTCGGGGGGGGTGCTGCTGGCACTCTGGGGGTGCAACGCCAGCGTAGACATATTTCTAAGGCACACGTACCGTCTGACCCAGCAGCTCCATTACGCGTCCATCACACGGAGCAAGCGTCCCGGTGAGCAGGGTGCTCTGTAGTGAAAGATCGCAGCGGCCAGGAACTGGGAACCCCATCAGCGCCTGCAGGACGGGCTGTCCCTCGAGCGGGCAGACACGCAGAGTAACCCAGACGCGGCGCAGTCACCGGATGGTGGCTTGTGCTCTCTTTGAAGGGGGTAGGGCCGTTACACGCCGCACGCACGCTTGTACCGCGGAGGGAGTCACAGGCTGCACACCCTGAGCAGTCCCCGGCGGTCCTCTGGGGGCATTCGGGTGGCGAGTAGGCACCAGGCCCTTTCCTTCGTAGAACTCGTATCCCTGTGGCTTTCCTTCAGGATGAATACATGTTACTTCTATAATTTGAGCTTCTAAAGTAATGTGTTGGGACTGTCCCCAGTTTTATTTTTTAGTGTATGTACTTATTTAGGAAAAACGATGAACCTAAAAACATAAGTTTTTCTGTATTTTCTACAATATGTTGTTGTTTATATTCAAAAGGGAAGGCAGCCATGTCTATTAAACGATTGTAAACACCTGAAGGAAGAATCACCACTCAGGAAGCAGGCCCTCTCTCCCAGACCTCAAGGCGGCCTGCGGGGCCGCAGGAAAAGCAGAGGTCGTGTGCCGAGGCGGGTTAGCCTGGGCCATGGGCCAGCCCGGCCCTCCCCTGCCGCGCGGTCACAGGACTCTGTGGGCACAGGCTTTGCAGGCAGGACGTGGGTGAGGCCTCTCCGGCCGTGGGGGTCAGGACCCAGAGGAGCGGTGGGGAGAGAGTGGGGGCGAGGGGCTCATGGCAGGCGCGCCGGGCATCGGAGGCCAGTGGGGGTGTGGGACTGCCTGCCGGGCCTGAAGGGGCCTCGCAGGGCACAGGCCAGGGGCTGGCCCCCGGGGTGGAGGAGCCAGGTCCTGGGCCGGCGGAGGGGAGGTGCAGCTGAGGCCGGAGTAGTTGGGAGGAGCCAGACGGAGAGCTGTGGGGAGGACGGGACACTGGGCAAGTCACCGCAGGTGACCTGGCGAGATGTGCTTCCTTCAGGGGCCGTGCCGCCTCCTTTGGCACGGAAATGGCGAGGACCGCTCTGTGCCCCATAGCCCGGCAGGCATCTCCCACACACCTGCCGCCTCCAGCTCTGTTCTATGGGGCATTGCTTCCCCCGCCAGAGGTCCTAACCCCACAGCACTTCCCCCTCCCCTCCCCTCCCCTTCCCTTTCTTCTCCCGTCCCTTCTTCCCTTCCTCCTCCCTCTGTCGCTCTTTCTTGGTGAGCCTGGGCACAGACGCGCCCTGTCGGCTCAGGGCACCGCGAGGGAAGGCTGGGGCGGCTTCCTGGCCCGTGCAGGGGGTGGGGGCAACCAGGGCCTGGGGGTTTTCCCCGCCACTCTTCCTCTCTTGAAACTGCTTACTTTGCAGCTTTCCTACTGGATGCCTCTCCTTCTTGTTCCTCATCCCCAAATCGTTGCCCAGTGACTTTTGGGACGCCCTGCACGATGACAGGCCACTCTGCCATCCCTCACTGCTTGCACGCGGGAGTCCTGAATTCCGAGATGGTCTCGGGCATTTTCTGGAGGGCGTCGTCAGTCTCCAGTGTGCGTCCTGCGACCCACTGTGCTCCCCCTGCCGGGCGGGAGCAGCCTGTCACCGCATGCGTACCGGAGCCCGTGGGTCCCGGCGCGGCACCCGCTCCGTGGGGACCCGTGTCCATGAAGCGGGAGCCCCTAGCAGGTTTTCTCCCCAAAGACCCGTTGACTGAGAGGTGTTGGGATGGGATCCCAGGCAGGCAGGGAAACCCAAAACAAACAGCATGCACACTCCATGTGTGCCATGCGTTGGTAAGCAAATGTTGGACTATCTCAGAGAAAATGGAGTTCTAATGAATCAGAGTAAATCAGAACTGCTCAGAGTACTGCTGAATAGGTTAAGTGTGTAAATTATTCCTTCTTTCAGTAGTAAATGAAGTCGCTGGGGTTTTTCCCCTCATTTATTCCCCACGACACGAAGCCTGTGTTCGATGACGTCGGCGTAGCGCTCCGTCAGGGAGGCTTCTGGAAGAGAAATCACACGCCCAGAGCTGAGTCCGGCAAAGTGAAGAGGACGTCCTCTGGCAGCAGAGATGGGTGTTTGCCGGTGCTTGCTGGCTCCTCCATGTAGGTGGCCGAGGGCCGTCCTAGGGCCCAGGGGATGACTCCTCGTTGACAGAGCTCTGCGCACTGCCAGCGGCGTCCGCGGGGGGCGGGACAGAGCTCCAGCAAAGTCCCTCAGCCTGAAAGCCCGTCTCCGTGGCCGGTCTGAGCGCTCTGTGGGGCCGCTGAGCACCGAGGTTATGGGCTGGGATGCACAGGCGCTTCAGGGAAGAAAAGGCTGCGACTTTCACACTGATCTTAGTCCCTTGGCACATCGGTGCCCTGCGGAGTGGGGCGTGGGCCATGCACATGTCTGAAGCTGTGCCGATGCTGATCACCAGAGGAGAGCGAAGACCCTCACGCTTGTCTTGAGGAGCCCGTCATAATCTTGGATGTTCTAGCAAGATCTGTACTCTTCTGTTTGTTTTGTATCTTAGCTGAAGTCTTGGTGAGAAGCTAGGGGAAAGGTCGGGCAATGTACCTCCCTTTGGCGTGGAGGTGGGGCAGATCTAAACCGGCAGCTCCGTCATGATAGCAGTCACGCTTGTCCTTCAAACAGAGAGACAAGACTTTCCCTGGCTGCTTCGTGTAAGTCTTTTTAACCTGAAGTGGAAAAAAAATACTGCCATTTTAACACATGCTTCTTAAGCAGCACGCGCTGTTCGCGCCGGGACACGCTGGAGGCCCCTGTTGGGCGCAGCCTCCGCACGGGGGCGCTGCCCTGCCCAGCAAGCCTGGGGCGCCGTGCGAAGGGCTTACTGGTGCGCGTAGGGTGATGTCAGCGCTTTGCCTTCTACCACCTTCTGGGAGCCAGCCTCTTTCTTGAAGAATTAATGAAGATTAGATCCTGTTGGAAGATTGATTATTAACCTTTTTAGAGGTTTTCTGGATTCCGCCCCTGAAGCAGTAACTTGGAAAATCATTGGGCCTAATGGTTAATAAATTCAGAGTTATTTCCACCGAAAAAGCCATTCTAAATATTTACTGCCTAAAGACATATAACTACTATATTGTTATTTTCCTTGGAATTCTGGCTTTCCTCACACTGGCTTATCTAGAGGTTGCACATAGAGATCTTACTGAACAAAAGACAAGTGTAAAGTCATTTTCCTGCACAGCAAACTTTTAGGTTTTATGCGCAGAGAGCTGTTGCGGGTCAGGGTTCTCTGGCAGCCATGGCTTTGTGTACGGAACATCCCCTGTCCTCGGAAGGTTAGGCCACCTGTCTGCACCGCCGCCCTGTTGAACCGTCACAGCACCCTTGAGGGGGCCGGCCAGGACACACGGGCCGTCTGCTCTCCGCTGAGGCGCAGACGTGGGTGCACTGGTGAGGGGGCCTGCGAACACAGTCACCCTTTGCCCCCTAAAGTCCCACATTCAAAGTGTTGAGGGACAGTTTACGTTGAGTTGACCTCATAGGCTGGCGAGGCATTGAACCGATCAGTGACTTTGAGCTCCAAAAGGCCAGGTCTCAGAAGAAGCAGAAGGTGCACCACAAAGGAACGAGAATGAGGAGCTTTGTGTGTGAGCTGGGGTTTTCCAGCCTGGAGTCTGTTCCCTCGCCGAGCAGGGTGAGTGACGTGAGAACAGTGCCCTGCAGCGCGTGGCCCTGCCGCGGCAGGCGTTGGATGGAGGAGCCACTAAAGGGCTCCGAGGGGCGTTGCCCCTCGTGTGGTGACTCCCAGGCTCTACTAAGCACCTTCCCTCACTTTCAAACCTGGGCAGGCCCAGGTCCCCTGCTGCCTGTCGCTCACCCGGGAGTGTGGGCGCTGCCAAGAGAAGGGGCGTTGTAACGGGATAACACATCCCCTTGCCTGGCACATGCCCTGCGCCCCAACGGCAGCTTCCCCACCGGCCGGGCGCTCGCTCCGAGGGGAGCCTGGGCTGCGTGTGGTCTTCAGGGCTGTGGACCCCGGTGCTGTCTGTGCAGCTGCTCGAGCCGGGAGCTGGTGGGCTTTGTGTCCTTTTCCTAGGAAACACGATCTGCTGCTGATTTTTTTGATTTAAAAAGTGTGTTAATCTGCATTGATTTCTAAATTTGTTATGGATTCCTCAGCTGCAAAGCGCAGTTCATCACTGCCTGTCCTGTGGCCTGACAGCGATGGATGGAGCCTCCACGCACACAGTGCCCGAAAAGGTTAATATTTATTGATCTCCACGGCGCTGCAGCCCGTGTAGTTTTGCCACCAAAGATGTATGGCCCACAGCGCCGGGATCCATCCGCTGCGGGAGGCCCACTGCGAGGTGTCACTGTGACCTGGGCCGGCACGCGAGGCTTGAAAAACAAGGACAGGCGTTGAACAAAATGCTCTGGACATGCAGCCACTGTGAGCCTGTGACTTGAATTTAATACTTCAACAAGAAACACAAGAGCCCTTAAAAACTAAAAATGAATCCTTGCTTTGCAAACAGTAATCACGTTTAGCCTTTTCTTCCACTTAACTGATGTTATTGATCCAAGAAGATTTCCAAGTGAGTGAGAGCTGGAATCATGTGCAGCAAAGGGCTTGCCGCTTCGCCCGAAAAGGACATAATTAGCAGAGAAAAGGGGAAGCCTGTGTTCAGCCATCGAGGAGTTTCAGAGAGGTGGCGTGCGCGCTCGGCCAGCGTTCTCAGGGCCCCGGAGCCCCCGAGCCCTCCCTGGGTGGCCGTGCGGGGCAGCTGGTTTCCTGTGTCGCCACCTGCGTTTCCCTGATGCGCGAGGACCTCCCGGAGGCCCTGACCCTTGCCTGTCCCTCTGCTGACCGCACGTGCTCACCCCACACTTTACGCAGGCGACCGCACCGGCCCGGCTCCTCACAGGCGGACTCGGCCTCTGCGATCAGAGTGCACTGCGCGTGCTTCCCTCTGCCTCAAGACCCTGCACTTTGAGCACGAGTCCAAACTAGAAGTCCTCATAGGTCTGAGACTCTTAAAAACATCCGGAATTTGCTTCTGTGGAAGATGCAGTGGAAATACAAACGCTGAAAGAGCAAATGTGCTTGACCGGCGTGTGCACAGCGGGTGCCCTGGAGGCGTTTGGGGGGCCGCCCAGCCCAGTGCTGCTTGTGGGTTCCCTCCCTCCCTCCCAGGTGCCCTGCCCGTCTTTCTGTGTGCACGTAGGGAGCGAGAGTTCTGCTTCTGGAAACGGCGGTGTGCGCTGCTAGAAAACACTCCCGCAGCTTGAATGTCTGAATGTGTGGTGACTCTTCACTCCACACTGAAAAATGAAACAGACTTAGAGAAGATTCCTGAATCAGGTCCTGAAAGCCCACAATTTGAAGTGTTTTACATAAAGGCTTCCTTTCCCCCCATTTTATTAGTCTTATATATAATATTGCTAAAATTTTTCTTCATAAACACCAGTGTCAGATGAATCTAATTCTTCCTATAGTTTTAATTTCTTGATTCTCGGACGATTCTGCCATTAACCTAATTTTCTCTGTCTCTTCCTCCCCCTTTACTGGCAGTAGGAGGCCGGCCTCGGCCGACGGCGGTAACTGAGGTGGCGGCTCGCAGGCGCCGCCCCTCCCGCTGCGTCGGTCCTGTGGCGGCCGTCTGTGCGGCCCCAGCCTCCCCGCCCCCCCCCGCCCCCGCTGCCTCTCTGGCTGCGCTGCTCCCCGAGCACCCCGTTTCCCTCCAACATGAAAGGCGGTGGCCAGAGGCCGGCCCCCAGGTGCCCACGACACTCGCCTCCCCGCGAGCAGTCGCCTCGTCGCCTCAGGTGTCAGCTGCTGCACGGCCTTTATGAGACTGTTAATTAATGTACCATCTCTTGCCCTGTCTAGGAGCACACAGGACGCGCAGGGAGACGCGTAGGCCAGGCCACGCTACTGAACCCAGTCTAGTTTAAACTGAAAGAGGAGAAAACCATTTCAAACTGTTTATTCCAAATGAGAGAATCCTTTTACACAGCCAGGTTTACCGTTGGGCCCAGGGAGACTGTATGATTCTAACCACCGTGGCATTTCCTTTCTGCCCCGCCCCAAGGAAGTAATAAATTCTTTGAATCATTCTTTTCAGTCAAACACGTTTTGTTTTTTTATTTCAAATTCACCCTTTTGAAAGATGGACTTTATTTTGCGATATTGTTGGAAAATGTGAACCATTGGACAGAAATATCTTAACCCCATTTAAAATTTTTTCACTTGCGTATTTACTTTGTGTATATTTTAGTTTTCAATGAAACATGTAGTCTAACAATTAATGCATATTTTATAACAATTCACACAGTTCTCTTTTTCGGGTTGAAACTAAAAACTAAATATGATTTTAGGTGATTCGGTTTGCGTTAGACATGCGTTAAAAATTAAGTTCAAGAAACTAAGCATAAATGGGGTAGAGAAAAACATTTTTAAAGTAAAAAGAGCCATAACAACAAAACATCCTGGGAAATAATGACTAAAATAATATGACAGTTTCTAAGCTTCATCGTGAACAACTAATCTCTGTTGCTTTCTTTGAGAAAGTGAGACTTCCAAAGTACATTTTAATTAGTTCTCTTTAGGTGTGCTCGATCAGATGAAGTGATAGGCTTTGGAGTAATACTTTCGTAGTTCTCAGAAAGTTTTTTTCCATTGAAAACCTGTTTCTGTTTTAGTCCTTGAATCAAGGGTGAGTAGCCTGAATGGTTTACCTTGTTAACTGGACTAGCAGAAAAAAAGCAGGTCGTGTTGGTCACCTGAGAGCCACTTTCTTTTGTGTCCCTGCCGGACCCCCCACCTCCCCGCCCCCGCCCCCGCCGTCCCAAGCTGGACAATGCTGGCGCTGTTACGGGACAATTCCTGATGTTTTCCTCCTGTGTTTCTGTGATCTTGAAGGAGGACCAGTAGTTTTGTGGATCTTTCAACAAGTCTCTTCTATATAGCTTGCTTTTTCCTTCTAGTGAATTGTGTCACCTAATAGTACCCGAAATTATCACTGGTTTCATGGGACCTGGGAGAATTACAAACGCCGTTCAGTAGGGAGACGCAAGTGCACGGTGTTTTGCGTGCCAGGCGTGCCTTGGTTGCGGCTCGTTTGGGAGTTGCACAGCGTTGTTGCGGTTGGTGCTGGCCTTGGCAGGGCCCCCAGAATGCGTCAGTGGGGCGCGATGTGGGGCGGCCTCGCCTAAATTAAATAATAAATCTGGGGTGTGCCTAAGCCTCCAGAGTCCTGGGGACTCAGTGGGGCTGCGCAGCAGCGGGTGGGCGAGCCGGCACCGTCCCTGCCTCAGGCTAACGTCTGGGCCGGGTGGGGACCGGGCGTGCGGCCCCGCTGAAGGACGCCCGGTGCGGACACTCACACAGTACGTGGGGCCGTGTCTGCGGCAGCCGGTCCCAGGTTCGCTAAGAAGGCCGTCCCAGAGCAGGAGCCGGCCGCCCTGTGCCTCTGTCCCGCCGCCTCCCGCGCCGTTCCCCCGTTCTCCCGGTGCCCCCCAACACTGTCTCTTCACCCAAGGACGCAGAGCCACGCTGCGAACCACCCCCCCCACACCAGAGGGGGCGGAAACGCTGAGAGTGGAACCCAGGGCGCCTCTGTCCCCGCAGTCAGGGTGCCGGGGGCCCCTCAGAACTGAGGTTGCCAATCACCTTCTGGAAGGAAAGTGTCCTTTTCTGTCTCCCGGAAGGGGGTCCCTTGCCTGCCTGTGTCTCTTTTCCACTTGCATCGCTTTAGCTGTTTAGAAGAGAGAATTCATTGCGTAATCCTTTGTCCACTGATTTTCTCTGACGGGAGCTTTCCTCACCGGGGCCTTTCTCATTTCATGTGCGTGGGAACAGCCTGTCTTTCTGTTGTTTACTGTGACTTGCTGCTTGTTAATACGGGGTGTCCGCCGATGTTCACTTGCTCTCAGCCGCATGGCTTGGGCCGTGCGCCGTCCTTATGGAGCCACAGCTCCGCCTTGCAGCTTCTCGCCGCCTCTCCCCTCGGCGCCCCCACCCCGCCCCCACCTCTGCACCAGGAGCCAGGGAGGGCCTCGCTCTGCCGGGGCAGCACACTTGAGTCCTCAGCCGCCCCAGACTCGCTCATCACCTGAGCATTCACTCTGGGGTGCTGTATTTGGGTTTTTGAAAATTATACTTCTTACAAAGATAACTTTATTCCCATCCATTTGTTACTAATCTTAAGGAAAGATGAAGTCCACCTTTTAGGAGAGAAGGAAGACAACACGTTAAGAGACTGTGTTGGTGGGGAGTGTTGAATACATCGGTACCTTGAAATCTCTAAACATCTTCCCCAGGTCTGAGAAGACCATGTAGAAATGCAGGTAGCTTTGACTGGAAATCAGAAGACAACAGTTAGACCACCTGGCCTTAAAATGAGGTTTCAAGTCAGTTAATGCATTCCAGAAATTAAAGTCAGAAATAAAGAAGAGTGCCATGACTTTTTAACTCGTAAGATATTTTACGTGAAGGTTTTATGTCAGCATGCAAATTAGAGAGCATGCTAGCATGTGAAAAGGAAGGCCAATCAGGAGGCTGGGAAGCAAACTGTAGAAAGAGTCGAACAGTCTTCCATTAGCCATTGTGCTGCCTTACAGAACAGATGCGACAGATGGAGAAGACAATGAGAAATGGAATTGTGTGGCAGGAATATTTGAAATGGCACATAAGCCACTTAGGATGTTTTCAGCAGGCGCGGTTCTGTCAGACACACACATCTGAAATCAGATGCTTGCAGTGAGCCGCTGGAAACTTGTCAGTGCAAGGTCACTGGCAAAGGAGCAGCGCACTGCGCCAGGCGCTGCTGGGTGTGGGCCTGGTCCTGTTGCTCAGGGTCACGCAGCGGGGCCCTTCACCCCGCTCTGCGATAATTCCCTCGAAATAAAGGGCGGTCAGCAAGACACACTGGTATTCTCTGAAACCACAAATGTCCAGTAATGCTAGATCGCAGCCCTAAGCTCCTGGTAATCTCTTTCATGATTTTCACTTGTTGAGATTCTGAGGGAAGCAAAATCCTGGAATATTGGTACTGTCCTGAGGACTTGTATACCATTTTCAGGGAACCTGGGACCCTTGCGAAGGCAGGCTTGTGGGTTCCGGGTCCGGAAGCCACACGCGGACTTCAGGGGCGGGGACGCCGCCTGGCTGCTCAGGCACTCTTCCCTGCAGCGGGTGGCGAGGCCTCCGGGCAGGCAGCGCGGTTCCTGTGGGGACCAGGGCCTGCGCTGCGGCTGGCCCCCACTGGCATTAGCACGAAGGCTCACGGGACCGGGGCTCGGGCCTGGGGTGAGGGGACGGGTGGGGCTCAATCTGTGGGATATGACCAGTTCCCTGCAGAAGTCAATTCCGAGAATAAAAATCACACTGTCACGTTATACCCAGAAACAAACGAAAATCAGATGGAGTTTCTTTTTACACCCACTGGTTAGGGGAGGGCCAGGCTGGTGGCTTCAGGTGACTATCCCAGCTCAAACCAGCCCCCAGGAACGGGGGTGGCGGGCAGCCTGGGCAAGGGTGCCCGGGGCTCACTTCTGCCTCCTGCAGGGCCTGGGGCCACCGTCTCACTGCTGCGCCCGCCCGTCGCCGACCCAGAGAAGGGGCCTGGGCTGCTGGCAGCCTGCTGGGCTGCGGCCACCTGGTCCCTGTGCCGCGCTGGAGTCTGCTGCCCGAGGGCCGGCGGCTTCCTGAGCCCCCTTCTGCCCCTGCCCAGCTTCCGGGCTTTTGCAGGTTGCCGGCCGCCGCCAGCAAGCGATCCTCCGCCAGCCTGATCACGGGCCTCCGGGCATCCGCGGGGACGTCTAGGACCTCGGCTGCACCCCTGCGAGGGGAGCGGCGCTGGAAACCTGGGGAGGTCTCCCATCTGCTTGCTGATGGGTGCACGCTGAGCACAGAGACTTCCTGCCCCTCTCCTGACTCCCCAGGGTTTTCCTCCTCTTAACAGGATATGGTTTTTTAATGAGGCTTCTAGATGTTTTAGAAACTTCTTTAATGACTCTGTTTTGACCTTTTGCTGCCGCCCTTACTGGGCCTGAAGTGATTGTCTCTACTGAAATTGTGCTGCTGTGATTACAATTTTAATATTTTCTCATGCATTTTTTTCTTTTCTTGCTTCTGGAATAGCCACCTATTAAATAGCATAATGGAGAATAATAATCTTAATTTCTTTGTGTTCATCAGGGCAGGCAGTGTCCAAGACTGAATAACCTCTGCGAAGACCAAGCAACTTTGCTCCCAAATGCCTCCAAACTCTCAAATTTACCTAACTGCACTTTTTCAGTGCAGCACAGACCTTGTAAACAGACCAAGGGAGAAATGTGTGGCGCTTGGGTTCCTGTAAACAGTGGGAATCCCCACAAGGCTGGCGGGGGGCGGGCGGGAGGCTCCGGGCGCCCCTGGTCCTGGCCGCAGCCTGGCCTGCCTGCCTCCCTCGCCAAGGCTCTCCACGCCTCGGGTGTCGCCGCGGAAGGCCTGCCCAGGGCCCTGTGGGAAGCCGCAAGTCCTGGGCGCTCAGGGCCGCGTCTCCCGTGGTACAAGCTCTCCTGGGCCAGCTGCTCGCGCGGCCACCCCGCCCGCAGGCCTATGTCCATGTTTCCATGGTTCTTCTTCGGTCATTGTCATCGTTTCCCTGTAATTACTTAACTACCAGAAAAACCTTGAAACGTGGCATTTTATTTGAATATGTAGTTTTCCTTCTTTTCATTTACTCTATTACTGAGCTTCATGTTTGCAGATTTATTTCAGCTGTCTTTTTGTGTGTAGGTTTTAATCTTATCGTTAACTTTGATTGATTTTCCTAGTGTATTTTCTTTACAATTCTTAATTTTCAAAAATAAGCTCACTTTCTAAATGAAAATAATTACTATGGCATTTGAATTTTTAAAAGAAATACCAAGGGTGCATGGAGAATGAGACAATTGTGCAGAATCGGATCGGGGGGTGAGGGGAGTGGACAGTGATTCTAGGAAGGTTTTCAGCAGATTCAGTGGAGCACGTGAAAATGTATGAGGTTAGAAAATGTAAACTACACACCAAGGGAGATTCCGTCATCCAGCTCTGGGGAGCACGGCTGGAGCGCCACAGCGCCCTGGTCATGAGGAGTTTTCCCAGAGTCCCCAACTCAGACACGAGGGCCTCCGCCTCGCCATCACGGGGAAGTCAGCACAGGGGGGTGGGGGGTCAGCGGCCCTGGAGGCTGAGGAGAGGGAAACATTCGGTCATTTCAGAGCAAGGACCAACTCACCACAATGCAAGGACCGTGTGACCTAGTGGAGTCGCACACGCTGGCGGCTCTCCCTGTGCGTCCTCGGCAGCGGAGGCGCGTCTCGCCCTCGGGGTGCGGCAGCCCTGGGCTGGGCCCGCGGGTTCTCCCTCTCATTCCCGGGCACAGTCCATCTGCGCTGCGCTGCCGGGCCGGCGCCGGGAGGTGAGGGCCTGGCCCCGAGCCACAGCCAGCGTGTGCCCAGCCCCTCTCCGTGCCCGCAGGGCAGCTGCTGCCCTGACCGTGGGGCGGGCCCAGCTCAGGGGCGGCTGGACCGTGGGCAAATCAGGAGCAGACCCACGTAGCAGGGCCGCACTGGGGTGCGGGCGGGGAGGGAGGCAGGATGGAGCTGGGTGAGAGATGGAGGCCACGGCGGCAGGGAGCTGTTTTGTGCATGATGTTAGGGGAGCTCTCTCTAAGGAGATGCCTCTGCAGGACAGTTTTATTGAGGAACAATTTAGAATAAACTGAGCACATTTGAAGTGGAGGATGTGACAGGTTTTGACACATGTACGAACGCCAAACTGTCACCACGAGGAAGCAGATGAACGTACCTGTCCCCCACGTCGTGAGGAAAGGGCTTCTGCGCAGAGACCTGAACAAAGCGAAGGTGGGAGCCGTGAATGGGTGTCCCCGAGGGCAGCGCGTGGAGCGCGCCAGGAAGACGGAGCTGGCGCGTGCGAGGTGGGCTGCACGGGCCGAGGACCAGCAGGTGGCACGGAGGGCGGCACGGGGTCTGGTCCTCGGGGGAGACGCCAGGGCAGCATCAGCTCCAGTGGATGCAGATGCATCGTGCCCGCATGTGCGATGCATTCTGGACACGTGTTCTGTATGTATGATGTAGGTGGTAGAGTGTTGTAGTCACATGTCATCTATAATGTGGAGATGTACATAGGATGTAGAGCTACATTATGTCTCATTTTATACACAGAGATGTATATATCGGGTATATATATGATACAGTGATATTTATCAGATATAGAGATGTATGTATACCATATATATGATGTAGAGATGCCTTGTATGTCATGGACTCTCTGTGATGTGGAGGTGCCTTGTATGTCATAGATTACACATAATGTGGAGATGTGTTACATGTCATACATTACATGTGATGTGCAGCTGCATCACACACCAGCTCTGGGTGAAGCTGAAGGTCACAGTGGCACACACGTGTGACGCCGCGGCTGTGAGAGAGGTGAGCGCGTCTGTGCTGGTTTCATGGTGGTGGGGAGCGTGGAGCAGGGAGTGGAGGCGGTGAGGAATGCACTCGGGGGCAGCCGGGCTGGCAGGCGGCAGTTGTGGTCCTTTCTGGGCTCCTGAGACAGGACAGCGGGGGGCGGGGCCGCCCGGCACTCCCAGGACTGGCTCTGAGGCTTCCAGTTCTCGAAAAAGATCTCATCAGGGACCACAGGCAATCTGACCCAGTCGCAGTCCCTGTGTTGTGCAGGGCAATGATACAAGCCTGAAGGTGTTTCTCTTACGTTGAGACTAGCCCCGGAGGCCAGCGGGACAGCTCTCCTCGGAAGTCCGCACAGGTCGGCGGGAAGCCGCGTGCGAGTCCCCTGCACAGTCAGGGCAGTGCTTGGCGGAGCTGAAGCGGGTGCCCGGGGGCGGGGCCGAGGCGGCGCCCCTGTGCCGGGGCACGGGGGACGCAGAGACCAGGCCTGCCCGTTTCTGAATGCCACGTGGGGCGACCTGTCCTCGATGTCCTCGCTGCGTGGCCACGGCAGGTCCCCTCCCTGGGCCCCCGGCAGCGCCGCGGGCTGACCTGCCAGCAGGGTCAGACCGTGCCCCAGGCGTCCCCGGGATGACCCGCGTCAGCCCATCGCCGTGTCCCCGGGCGGCGCGCGTCCACCAGGGCGCGGGCCTGGCCCGCCCGTCCGGGCTGCGCTGCGGCCGTGGGGGTGGCCGCCGAGTGTTCGAGGGGAGCGGGATTCCCTGCCCCCTCTCTGCATCTTCCTAGAGGGACAGCTGGGGGCCTGAGCTCTGAAGCCGTCCTGAGGAGGGAAGGGAGCTGCCGCACACGGTTACTGCTGTTAGCGGAGGAGGAGTGGGAAGGGCCCGCCCGTCAGCAGCTACCGCCGTGTGCTGGGCGGGCTCTGTTCTCGGGTTGCCCCCCCCCACGCTGTAAACCCCCCCAGCCTGGCCCCGCTGAATGGGTTGTTGAGTGAGTTACGGAGCGAATGCCGGTAGCATCGCGTGTTCCACGAGCAAGCCTTGGTCCCGGGCTGTCTGCCACTCAGTGCCTGTGCTGCTGCTGCTCCTGTGCCGGTGGCGAGTCCTGTTGGGCGCCGAGTGCCCGGCCTTCGAGCCGTGGGCGCTTCCCTCCCTGGCACGTCTGGAGCCGCCGGGACTTCACTTTGGCTACTTCGTAAAAGCCCGCCACCCCTTTGTTTCCTCTAATTTTGTTTCATTTCCATTAATTAACCTTCATTTTGTCTGCCCGGAACAAGACATTCCCAAGCGCTGCAGCAGCCATTGGAGTACATGTTGCTTTTGAAAACCCAGTGCGTTAAGAGAAACTGATAGGTAGACCTCCTTTCCAGAGCGCCGAGTGCATTCGCGCACTCTGGGATGCTGGCTGGCAAAGATTAGTCTGCTCCACGCTGACTTCCCACCTCGCTCAGGATGCGAGGAAAGCGAGGGCCAGTGCGGCTGCCCTGTGTGGGAATCCGTTTGTGACTTGGAAGTGACCCCATTGGGCCCCATTCGGGAGGGTTCTCTGAGCCTGCTGGGTTCTCAGTGGGAACGTTTTTCAAACCATTAGCCATTACAGTAACTTTTTTATGTTGTCTTTCTTGGTCCAACCGTGATATAATTGCTGGGAAGTGCTCATATTTTTAATTCTTTTATGTATCAGAATACTTAGTATACTCAGTTTTCTGCACTGTAGTGGGTCCAAATTCTATAGTAAAAATCCTTCATTTGTGCAACAAACTTAAAATGTATTAAGAAGAGGAAATGTTAATGGACACCTAATTATTCTACATTTTATTGGTTTTATAGTCAGCTTTTTAAACCATTCACATCATTATAAAGCAATGTTTATGTTACTTAATATTTAAAATTTCAGGTGATTTTAGAATGGCTACATTTTGCCACACTTTGCAGATTTTACCCCGGAGAATCCAGTGTATCTTAAAAGGTATCACAAAAGCTCTCCCATCTCTCCTTGAAAAAGTCCGTGCCTGTACACAGGTAAGCGGATTGACTGGCGCCTGGATGAATTTAGATGGCTTCTCAGAAGCAGCAGCCACGGTCAAAGGCCAGGCACTCAGCCGCTGCCTCTTGACCTCGAGCGGACAGGAGCATTTCTGGCGCCCCCTTGGGGAACGAGGACGGCTGTAGCAGCCCGGTCAGCCTGGCAGTGCCTGAGAGCCTTGTGGTCCACCCCACCCCGGAGGCCTGCTGGGCCAGGCGCCAGAGGGGACTAGCAGGCAGAGCGGAGGTGCGGCTGCCTGGCAGGTGGGGCCCGCGGCGGCACATGCTGACCCGGGTCCCGGGGGGGGGCGGGGGCGGGGGCGCGCAGCGGTCTGTGGGTGCAGACGCTGTCTTCCGGAAGGGTCGTGTCGCAGAGTCCAGTGGAAGTGCAGCCCTGGGCACCCCCACACCCCGCTTCGCCCGGTGCCTTTTTAATTAATTAGTTAATTAATTTTATTGGTTATGCTATTGCTGTTGTCCAAGATTTTCCCCTTGCCGCCCTCCACCCAGCACCCCCATGCCTTCCGGCAGTCCCCCCGCCTTAGTTCATGTCCCTGGGTCGTGCACGTGAGGCCTCTGGCTGCTCCATTTCCTGTACTTGGTCCCAACATCGCCCCGCCTATCCTGAACCTACCGGTTTGTACTTCTCACCCCTGTACCTTTCCCCCATCCCCCATCCCCCGAGACCCGCCCCCTCCCCCCCCCGCCCCCACTGGCCACCAGCCCAATGTTCTGTGTGTCTGTGATTCTGTTTCTGTTCTGATTGTTGGCTTGGTCTGTGTTTTAGAGTCAATTGTTGCTAGATATGTATTTATTGCCATTTTAATGTTCATAGTTTTGATCTTCTTTTTCTTAAATAAGTCCCTTTAACATTTCATGTAATAATGGTTTGCATTTGATACATTAGTTTTATAGCATATCGTCTTCCAAGAGTCTGGAAGATGGTTTGCAATAAAAATGCTAAGCAAGTGAATGAGGACAAATCAGGTGATTGGTTCAAAAGCACGTTTTTCCTTTGCAACCTTGGAGTTTTCTCTGTGTATAATAGACTAATAGTAATTCATCTTGCTTTGTCAGCTAAGAAAATTTTGGAAACGCATCTGAAATATTTGATTCAATAACCTCTCTTCTGCTAATTTTTTTAAGCTCTTCTGAACTAGCATCTTCTCACTAAACTTGTAGATTGCTTTCCTCTCATTTTTGTCTGTCGTTTTAGGTGCCTGGTTTTAAGTCCTTTTGTCTGTCTTAGTTAATGCACGCTTAACTTAGGTCCTGTTCTGCAATCAGGGGTGAAGGTTGATACTGTCTTGCTTTTCAACCCATAAGATTCTCATTTATTGCCAGTGTTTCTCCAACTCTGTTACACACATTGCTGACACTGGAGCCACTTGTCAGGGTGTTTGCCACCCTTCAGGGCCCACCAAAGGCATCAGCCCAGCTGCGAGGCAGGCACCCAGGGCCCCACTTGGCGGTGTGTTCCCGTGGCTCCCATGGCTTCGGGGAAATTCGGGGAACTTTTTCCCTGTTCACTCCTGGTCCCTTTCATTTGGTATGGCGATGGCCGGGAACCCCGGCGCTCCCTCCCTCCCCCGCGCCCCTCACTCTGTGGCCACACTTGGCTAACGTCTGCTCCAGGAGCCAGCATGTCCACAGCCCCCCTTACCTTCTCCGAACGCAAGAATCCAGCCCGGCACGCAGAACAGGGGACCCAAGGGCTGTGTCCCCGGCCCCTTTCTCCCCTTTGCCACGGACCTCCCCGCCCGCCCCTGGGCCTGGCTTCCTGTCTCCCCGTGGGCCTTGGCTGCCCAAGCGCGGCAGCGGGAGTGCGCCGCCGCCCAGACTCGGTCCACCTCGTTGGCGCGAGCGCCCGCTCCGCCACGCGCTGCCCCTGCTTCGCCCACGTGATCGCGCCTTGCTCGCTGTGTGCACAGAGACAGTTCTCTGCCTTCTTATGTCCTGTCTCTTTCTGACCCTGGTGGTTTTATTTGCTCTGAAGTCTACTTCATTTGATAATAACATAGCCAATCTTGTTTTTTAAATTAATGCTTGGTGTGCTTCATCCTGTTCCTTTCCGCTACATGTATTTGAAATGAAACAGATACTCCCTGGGCTGTATTTTTGACAGTCTCCTTGCCAACCTCTGACTCTCAGTTGGTGTGGTGGACCACTTGGACAACCTGTAATTATCAGTATGTTAAGGCTGCTTTCGTGTTTTCTTGGGTTGGTATCTCTCAGGTTTTTTACTGGGACACTTTCTAGAGCTCGGTTTTGACTTTGGAGTGTTTCACTCTGTGTAGCCTCTTCAGGGATGCTCTAGGCATCGCGCTGCGCGTGCGTGACCGGTGCAGCCTGGCGTCCGCGACTCTGAGGGAGGTGCAGGAGCTCCCCGCCCCCTTTGCCCTGCCTCGCGGGCTTGGACGCGGGTGTGCTCCGCGCACGGGCGAGCACCGCGTCAGGCGAGGTCAGGCTAGAACACAGTCCCTGTGCTCGTCGCCGTGCGGAGCTCCGTCTCCCGCCACAGGGCCCAGTGGCTCCATGACGGCCCCGTCCTGCCGGCCAGCGGCGCACCGGGTCCCACGGGACCCCTGAGAGCGAGTGACTGGTGGAGGTTCAGGCAGACACCCTTGGGTAGACGTTGGCAACCGAATATCCTTGCACTTGTCTAGTTTTGTCATTTTTGCTAAATCTGGCTGATATTATAAAACTTAGAGTAATAATTAAAACAAATATAGTATATTAGTTTGCTAGGGCTGCCATAGAACAGGACCACGAACGAAGGCGACTGCACAAAGGAAGCGTTGTCTCACAGGCTGGAGGCCAGAGGTTCACAGTCACCGTGTGCGCAGGGCCACGCCCCATCCACAGGCGCAGGGAAGCGTCTCCCTGCTACGCGCTGGTCATCCCTTGCCGGCGGCAGCCTGGCCCCAGTCTTCGCACGAGTGCTCTCTGCGCCTGTCTGCGTCTCGTTTCCTCTTCTTACAGCCACGTTGGACTCCACGGGCCCCGCTGACTCCAGGATGACCTTACCCTAGTCCTTTCTGCATTGGTCCCGTTCCCAAAGGAGGTCACCTTCTGAGTCGACGGGTGTTAGGGCTTCAACATACGGATTTTTCGGGACACAGTCCAACCCGAAACATTATACGGCAATGGAATTATTTATCATAGTACATGGAAGTATTCAGCTGTGTATTCCAATAGCTCCTGTGGAAGGACTTCGGACACTAGAGTACGGCAGACGTGCGGCGAGGCAACGTGCCCAGGGCCTGTGTGTCTGCGGCCGTGGCAGGGGCCACCCCGAAGGGCGCGTCGCCTCGCGCTTCACTCTCTCCTGGAGAGAAGCGTCCGGTCTCAGCCTTTCGTTTTGAGTAAACTTAATACCTATGTGAGTGTTAATAATAAAGAGTCAAAACAGGAGAGATCTTAAACATAATGATATTGACATAGTTTAATTTCCTATTTGTTTAAAGATGGTTTTAATGACACATCGCTTTTTTTCCAAGTATCAAATCAGTTTAGATAGCTTTCCCTGATAATATTAATTATGCTAAATATGAAACTCTTGCTTTGAGATGTTAGAACGTACAGAAGTTGTATTTTTGCTTCTGCATGATTACAACACACACAGTGAAAATTATGCATAATAATGTAGATTGTTTTCTTTTAAAACTTTTCAAGGGCCCTGCAAAGTAGTTGGCGGGTGGGGCGTGAGATGATGCTAACCTAGGAGGGTCACAGTATTTGTGGACTGAAAGCCGCGTCCTCCTGGCCTGCCCGCACGTGCAGAGGGCGTCGCCGTGGCCTCGGGGACCTGCAGCGCGTGCTGTGCCTGACACAGCAGGTGGAAGCCGGGGCCATCCGGGCCCCTGCTGCTGGGCTTCCACTTGCCCTGTCTTTGGGGGGCAAGAATGAGGCTGAGTTTCAAATGCAGTACTAGGAACATCCTAGATGGTATCGAGTTACCAATTCTTATGTGCAATGTGGGCCCACCAGCAGATTCTAGGGCCCTGCCATTAATACATTAGGTAACGCAGGGTTTTGTCTTAGTATGCTCAGTCTTTATTTATGTAAAGTGTGACTCCAGGCCCACCTGAGTAACGTGCACTGCACATACGCTGAGTTGTGGGCTGCCGTTATTAAAATGCAGAGAGCCGACATCCGGGGCTCCTGCTGAAGTATGCTTTTAATCGAAGCAGGATCACGGCGATGTATTAGCCATGGAAGTCTGTGGTTGTCACAGCCTTGGCTGGCGCAGCGGCGCTCTGCTCCGCGAGGGCTGTGCGGCCATCCCAGTGCCGTGGAGGGGCATCAGCTGTCTGCCAGCACGTGTCTGAAGCACTGGTGCAGGGTTGCCGAAGCCGTTCTTACCTTGTGGGAGGTGCGTGCTGGATCCGCGTGGCTTGGAAAAGGCTTTCTCAGTTACAATTGTGTTTAGCAGCGACTGAAGGTCATTTATAAAAATACAGTATTTGTTTAATAGAAGCTCTACTTTGAGCTTTTGGAATAAAAAAAAATTAGACAAAGGAAACCATTGGTCGTACATTTTGCTTACTTGGATAATTTTATTAAATTATGATTCACGCTTTCCGCAGTAGGTCTAGGGAAATCATCGCTCATCGACACCACCAAGCCTCTGTATGTTAAGTTTCGCTGTTCTGAGTAAGAGCCAAGATGGTCCCCATTGACGATGATGCCGTTGAAGCCGCGATCCTCAGATTGCCGCCGTGGGAAGAGGTCTTCAGGGCCTGACAGTGTGGCCCCGGGGGTCTCTGCCTTAGGGAGCAGCATGCAGAAAGGGTCTGATGCTGGCGCAGCTCGGAGCACGAGGGTGCGTTCTCTCCTGCCTCATGGAGCCTGCTCGGGGTCCGCGGGCGGGACCACACGGGGCCGAGGGGCGGGAGGATTTCCCTTCGCAGTCTCTTACAGGGGGGTTGCCCACTCAGCTAACTCAGGAGCTTTCTCCTGTTATACACGTGTTTGAATTCACAGCTACAATGAAAATATTTCCCACATAAACATACAGCCTGGGTTCGGTCGTTTCTGTTGGTGCTGCCTTTACAAAGGTAGCTGCTGGCGAACTCTGCACGTCTCAGGCTGGTTTCTCTGGAGGAGGAGCGTCTCACACCCCGACTCCGCTGGATGAGCCCATGCCACTCAGGAGGAGGCACAGTGGAAACCGTGGATCCTATGGCTCTTCCCTCATCTGCAGGTGTCCCTGTGCCCCTGTGTCCAGTTCACCTCTTTATGGTGATATTTGTAGGGCTGACGTTCGCTTCCCAGGAGCCCCTCCGTCTTGCAGGCCAGGAGCTCCCGCTGCGAGCGGTGCCCTACGTGCAATGTCCGGGCTCCCGCGCTGTTGGCTGCGGCGCCCGGCACGGACACCAGGCGCTCTGGGACAGATGGCACCACAAGGAGAAAGTTCCAGGCTGCCAGTGACCACCCCCCCCCCACAAGGAAGCCCGCAGCCTCCGACCGCAGGGTACCCATGCTGGAGACATCTCCCGGGGTGGGGGGGCTGGCATGCTCTCCCCCGGGTTCCGCGATCGCTCTCGTGTCGTCTCTCGCCGAGGGGCCCGGGAGCCCCAGAGCACGGTGCTTTCCCACGGAGCCGGAGCGGCCCTGTTACAGCGGAGGTCCGCTCCTGCACGGTCCCCTGTGCGTGTCCTATAGGCTCCTGATGGGGAGCGTCGGATTAGTTAAAATGGGCGGGTTAACTCAGCTGGGCATTTCCCCGAGAAGGAAACATCTCTCCTGACAAGGGAGGCTGAAGTGCAGCCGTGGAGGCCACGCCACCCCCCGCAGGCAGAGCCAGGAGAGGGCTGCCGCGGCCTGCAGCACAGACCTGGAGCCATTTCGACAGACGGTGTTTTCGTTTCTAAGCCTTGTGTTTATGTGCTTTTAATTTAACTTGTTTCTTTCTGCTGCATTTGATGGCTTTGCTGATGGTCTGGAAAATGCTTTCAGTCGCTGGTTATATGATGGTTTGTATGTCTCAGAGACAACAAGAAACATCTGCGAGGCAAAGTGAAGGGACTTGAATCCATCTGGATCAGTGAGGGATCCTCTTTCGCTCATCCCGGGATGCGGACAGAGGGCCGGGCGCGGACCCAACCCACAACGGTGCGCCCTGCCCGTGCCCCACATCTGGGGCGCTTGGGGCACCCTGCCCGAGATGCTGGCTTTCAGGGGACGTGCTGGCGAGCATCTCGATGTCCAGCAAGTTTGTCACCCGTGTCTGGTGCCACACCAGGCCAGCCAGCTTTGTGCAGGTGATGAGAGAAGAAGAATGAAGTAGTAGTCGCTAAGTCATTGACAGGCTAAATGCTAAGGACTTCGAAGGGTGAGGTGACTGAGGGCTGGCAGAGTCCAGAACGTCTCCCGAAGCTGAGAGAGGGTCAGCGGCCCTTTGAGAGGGGTGGAGGGCGGGGGCGGGGACTGGGGTGGGCTTGGCGACAGCAGGCACCCGACCCTGGGCTCCGAGCGGCCACCCCGGAGAGCGGTTTCGTTCCCAACGTGGACCGTTTCCCGGGTTCGGCTGCCCTCCGCCTCGAGCCGTGGGAACGATAGATGTGTGCCGTCACCGTAGTGCAAACTGCAGGCCCCATAAAATCCGAGCTCTTACCCGAGTGTCGGCCTGAGGCCTCTGGGAGTCCGTGGCTTTGTGGCCAAGCTCTGGAATAGCACACTTTCCTATTTCCCTCAGTCTGTTGGCATGAAACGCAAATTTAGGACGTGGCCAGACCCCTGTGAGTCTCCAGGGTGGGCTCCATGCCAAGGCCATCTCAGAGGAAGGGGGGCGGGCCCCCCCCAGAGCACAGGCTCCCGCGCTGTCTCGTCGCTGAGGGCGCTTCCTGCCTGCATGCTCCTCCTTTGGTGGCTTTTCCGTATCTTACATCCTTAAAGGTTTGGAAATCACCTGTCTCTGTAAAAATTGTTACAGGTTTCTACAAAGTGTCCTATTATAGGCAGTCTAACCTTAAAATCCTTTATTAAAGCACCTCAGCTGGTGAAAAATGAACAACTCCATAGTCGTCCTCTCAAATATCGCTGTTGAGGCTTTGCTTTATATGAAATTAACTTACCTCCTTCTCAGTAACTAAGAAAATCCCATCCTTATTATTGGTGATCATGTAATAATTATCCAGCTAATTTGTAATTAGCGTTTTCAGATGACAGTGTTGGTTCGGGCAGGCTTGCATTCGATGCCCCACACCCATTAGACACCAAGAGCTCAGACTGCGTCACGTGAGCCCTTGCGAGTCGTCGCGGGTGTGCTGCACACTCACGCTCCAGCAGCCAGGCCGGCCGTGGGTGGGCCTGCCACCTGCCGCGGGTGGGCGGGCGTCCTCAGCGCTGTTTCTCTGAGACCACCCCTGTTTCCTCTCTTCATAGCTCATCGGGAGCAGAGAGAGAAATATTGTAGCATCTAGCCAGCAGACATTGAAACTTTGTTCCAAAATGGCAAATTAAATCTGTCTCTGGTGGTTCCAAATTATGTAAAATGAAAAAGAAACTTTTAGCACTGATAGGTCTTGTCATTTCTATTCAGTTGCATTTTTAAAAAATTGATGAATTAGAACGTTTTTTCTTTCAAAGAAACTCATCAGCCCTGCTCATTGTTATTCCTGAAAGGCTTCCTTCCCAGGTGTAGAGTTCTCTGGGAAAAAAAAAAATTTTTTTTATCTTTTATCATCATTTAGTTTTCCTAATGCTGTTTCTATAGATAATAGCTTTTTATGTAGCAAGAACATGATGTTTTCCAAAAACCAAGCAGCTGGTGATGTCATAGGGATCAAAGGGAGAGGAGCGTGGCCCAAACGCTTTCCTGTCTTGTTGGCGCCTGAACGCAACTTCTGGCCTCCGGGGACCCGCCCCTGAGGGCTTGCCAGGCCCCTGCGCCACCCGCTGGTCGGCGCAGCCCTGCACGCGGCCCCCGCCCTGACGGCCGCACACTCGGCGGCCCAGCCGTGGCGCGCTCGTGGCCGGACCCCTCACGCCCTGGCCCTGTCCTTGCCCTCTCGACCTGTGCACCCAGGTCCGGCCCGGGCAGGTGCGGGCAGACGCCGCTCCACACTGCGCGTCTGGCCAGCCTTGTGGCGCATGAGGGTTGTTGCCAGAGAATGGGCAGTTCGCACCGCCATTTCCCGAGTGAAATGGGAAGTGCTGGAATCACACGAGGACATCCAAAAGAGCAGAACTAGCATCCTGGGAGCCCTCTGTCCGTCTGCCTGGTCCCTGACCAAGGGCTAGCCCGGGGCCCCTCCCCCATGCCATTGCTTTTGCTGACGTTGCGATTTTGAATGATTGAATCCATCAAGGTAGTCTTTGGTTGGGAGTGAAGAGGGTGGCTTCAATGCAGAAGAAATGTGTGTTATGCCCCAAAGGAAATACAGTTAAACTTAGGTGTGCAAACAGCGATTAGTGGGGAGAGGAATGGAAGTTCTGGGTCTGAGTTTGGAGGCGCCTGGTGTGATCAGATGTCGCGGGAATTCTGCGGTGGTCTCGTCACCGTCCCTTGGCAGGCTGAGAGGGCACGCAGCCACGCCCAATTTCCCAAGTTCGCTGCCGCCTGCTGGGTGTGATTCTGAATTGGAGTTGAGTTGAACTGTTTACCTTTTGAAGGCTATTCATTTATTTCAACTTCTCAGTACCACTTAGAAAAACCTATTACAATACTTTTTAGAATGAACGCTAACTCTCAGCCATATAAATGACCTTTTCTAATGTTAGCATGAAGTAGCACATTCGTGGCCCAAAACAATAATACAGCTTCAATATTTGCGCACCATTCTGGTTAGGTTCTATGTTAATAAGAGATGCCCCTGCCTTAGCGTCTTTTACCGGCGCTGCAGCAACTTCTTCATCTGAATCGCCCGCTAGAGAGAGGTCAGCGCCTCCCTTTGTTGGCTGCTCTGACAGTTTTAACGTTCAGAGGGTGCCCTTTCAACGTTTGTGTGTTCCTGCGCAGGGCACCAGCGCGCGCGCACACACACACGAAACACTGGAAAACTACTGCACATCTTTTAGCAATAGAGAATTAGTTTTCTTAGAAAAGAGAATAAAAAGAAAACTCTACAAATACAAATTCACTAATTTAATATTTTTAAGCCTGTATATGCAAGTTTCTTTAAAGTGACCAATACTTCCTACATCATATTAACTCAGCATCTTTTTTCTCCTTCATGGGGGAACTGAAACGAGGGCATTCGGAGCCTCGCTCTGGGCTCTGGACGGCGACAGCGAGCGCGGCCCCCGACACGCGCTCCTGAGCCGCTGTCCCAGCTGTGGGAGTTAGCGCTCGCCTCTGTGAGAAGCCCACAGGCACAGCACGGGAGGTCTTTCCTCTTCCAGGGAATGAACTGCCTTCAAGCTCTGTGTAGGCCCTGATGGGCGGCCTGAATAACAACCACTTTGTCCAAAAATGTTAGACTTGTATCTATTTCGTGTAGTTGATGAAGTACCACAAATATATTAGAAATGCATATTCCTAACCTGCACTTCACATGGAAAGGCTAATGCTGCCTAGAAAGCACGTGGTTATATCTGTGCAAGCGGCTTTTTTCAAGCTTTTAATCTATAGATAGATAAGTGTAACGATGTTAAGACCACATTTATTTTATAGCTCTTTGGATAGATGGTCAGATCATCAATCTCTGTCAAATTTATTACAGCAATATGAAGAGAATGGTGGGGTTATTCTTACAGGTCATGCTGTCTTAGCAAACCCGGGAAGAGCCCACTGAAGCTCCGAGCTCCAGGGTAGGACCTGGGTGTCTCTGCTCGAACGAGAGAACGTGTAGTTGGAGAGGCCCGGAGCCGGAGCCCAGTGGCCGTCGCTCTGAGCCGTGTCCACACACGGCTGCACACAATAGGTGGGTCCAGGAGTCCTTACGGTGACTTCACCCACAGTAGTTAATACCCACCGAGGTGCTCGTCCAAAAAAGAACGGATAAGCACATTGCAGGGCTGGAACGCTCCCTGGTGAGGGCAGGCATGGACGGACACTGTGGACGAGCATCGGCAACGTGGTCCTGCGTGGAAGCGGTGGCCACAGACGCATGGCCGCCACGCAGTTGGTGTGTGCGGAGCCCTGGGGCAGCCAGTTTCCGCGATTGCTGGGCGCGGAAGGCTTCGGCCGCAGCGGGGCGCCGAGTTGCAGGCAGGGCCCCGTGCGCTCAGGGGGTGCCAGGGGTCCTTGCCTGCGGCCGGGGTCCCAGGGCTGGCCAGCCTCGCCTGGCACGGGCCCCTGCCCTGCACGCAGTGTCGGCCACGACGGGCTGCACACGGGTCACCCAAAGGCACGAAAGGAAAGGCCCGTGGCGAGAATCGGCCCGTGTGTGGGTTCTTTTCAGAACGCTGTGAACTTGGCATTTGAGGTTTTAGAATGGCGTTTGTTAGTCATTTAAAAATTAAAAACATTTGGTGCCTTTCTATGATAGCTGCTTCATCTCTTCATGTTTTCTTTGTATTTGCCGCCTTCTATGCCAGATCTCTACATTTAGTTATTGAAGTGGCATTCTCCTGTAAGTTCACCCACTTTTAAGCAGCTGACAAGGTCCTGAATTGTCTAAGACTTGTTAACATTACACTTTACCTGAAGTACTTCCTGCGGTCAGAGCCCAGTGGTCCTGTGGCCCGTGGTCGACTTTGCTGAGGGAAAGAGGCCAGTGTTGCGGGGCTGGGTGCCTGGGGTCGCCAAGCACTGGGCACAGAGAACCAAGACGCTGCCCGTGCGGGTTTCGGGCAGCGCCTTCTGTGGCCTCACGCCTGCCGCCAAGTGCCATGCTTCGTCACTGCCACCCCGCGGCCGCCCTCCGTGGGACTGGTTTTGGTTGAATTGGGCAATTGCCAAGGGACTCGAAAAAATTACAGCAAAATTGTGGTCATTAAAGTAAATTTTAATTTTATCTTCTTCCCCCTTTAAATTCCTGGTTTTGATTTCCTTTGGCAGTCCCTGGTTGTTTTCTATTTCTGCATGCCATTCAGTGTTTGAAATTGTGCGCACAACTCCAGAAATTTCCTTCAAAGCCCAGGAGTTGACAGGGCTCCCTGAGCGCTCCCGCCCTCCGTTTCTTGGCTCCGCAGGCGGCCCAGCGCAGTGTAGAACACCGGGGGCCGAGCTCCTTTGAACGTACTTTTTGCAGGGGAGGTTGGGGGAGGACACCGGGAGCTTTCATGAACATGGCGCTGCCTCTGGGAACCGGGACCGAGCGGGACTCGTGCTCAGCCCAGGACTCGGGCGGACGTCCCGTCCGAGGGCCCCCGGGCATGCGGATGAGGCAAGTGCACCGCACGGCTTCGCCCGTGTGAACTCACCCTGTCGCTGCGCCGCCGTCTGTCCCTCCGGGGGCTTACGTGTTTTACGGAAGGCTGTCGGCCGGCCCAGGGAGGGGGCGCTGACCTGCCCTCCCCGTCTTCCGGACACAGGTGGCCCAGGCAGGCCTGCGGCTCAGCGCAGGTGAGAGGGCTGCGGAGCTGCCCGTCGCCCGAGGTGGGTGTGACCCGGGAAGTCCAGGGCGGCTGGCCCGGCACCAAGGGCGTCCGCTGGTGCGCCGCGCCTGGCGTGTCCCGCTCCTGGCTCGCCGCGGTTTCAGTTAGACTTTTCCTGGTTAATTTCCTGCTTGTAACCCTTCAGGTAAATCATGAGGAAGTTACAGTTTAGGAAGCTGACACCATCAGGTGAACACCTGGGGAGCAAATTATGAGGGAAGCCAAAGAGACTCGGCACAGGCTAGACGTCGCCTTGGCTGGGCGCACGCCACTGCCTGGGCCCTGGTGGCGGGGCGGGGCCTCAGGACAAGGGCCGCCTGCTGTAAGGCGCTCGGCCTCGAGAGCGGTGCCTTCAGATGCTTCGGCCCTACTCACGCAGAGAAATGCAGTACCACAGAGGTTAAGGCGGTTCTGTTTTTAGGGTTAGTAATCTCTCTGTTGGTGAAGAAGAGTCACGTGTGACGATTATTCTGTTGAAAATGGGGAGCTAGCATTATACCTTAAGTACATACATTTTTCTTTAAATCAATAAGTTCAATATTGGTACTAATTAAACATGGCTGTTCTTGAACATTTCCTAAAATTTATCCTTACCTTAATGGGCTGTCTGTGGGTGTTATAAAATAGTCGAGCTTCATGGTCAGTGATTTCTCTAGCATTTCTGAGTCCAGTAAATCTCCACCGTGGCCGGCGCCACATCACTAACCCACTTCATCGGCTCCAACCCGCAGGTCGTCCGGACTCCACGCTCAAGCCGGAGGCGCAGCCGAGCCCCACGTCAGAGCCCCGGCTCTGACTCACCCTGTCCCAGGGGCCTGAGAGACGGGAGCAGGCCCCCGCGCCCTTTTCTGCATGAGCCCCCCTCGCGTAGTTAGCACGTCCCGGAATCGGGTCACTGGTCGCAGGCCGGGGTCTTAGGACTCTCCCTGCCTTCCCCCGGACGATGTGTCTGTGGGCATGGAGGCCACAGCGCGGGTGCAGCAGGCTCGCTCGCTCGCTCACTCATTCAGTGCAGGGTCCTGAGCACTCGGTGGGGCACCATGCAGGCCACACCCCCCCACCCCCCGCCCCCAGGCACTTTCCCTGACAAACTCGGGTTCTTGCTGGAGGAGCCCCTCGCTCCTGGAGGGCGTGGACACTAACCAGAGGCAGGGCAAGTGAGCGGATCTTGTCGTTAACAACGAGGTGCTCTGGAGATGAAGGAGAAAGGGGAGATGGGCGGGGATCAGGAATGCGGCCGTGGGCGGGGGGCAGGTGGGCGGGCACAGTGCGACATGGGGGCATGAAGACACGAGGGACTGCTTCACGGCCCAACGTGCTCTGAGCAGGGGCGGGGCCAGCGTGGCGGGAGCAGGCGGGGGGGGGGGAGGGGGAGAAGGCAACGCGCGTGCACTCCAGCTGCACGTCTGCGGCCAAAACCTGTGGGAGCCAGGTGAGCCGTGGGAGTTGCGGCTGCGTCAAGCGGCTGCGCTCAGACCCCTGCCAGCAGGTGGCCCTGCGGCGAGGGCCCTCCCGCCGGGAAGAACGGTGCCCTCGCTTCCGGGAAGGGCGGGCCTGTTTGTCCGAGGAGAACGTGTGAGATGCTCCGTGCCTGAGCCCCCAGCACACACAAGCGGTGGCCCCGTTTGAAAGAGACTTTCTGTCCTGTTGGCGAGGGCAGCATGGAGAGACGGGGGAAGCCACGCAGGGCATGTAGGGCTGGTCTGCGTCTCTCCAGCGTGGATTCTGCACCCTGTTCTGAACAAGGTACTTGGTGGAATAGAAAAATAAGTAAAGCATGGCCCGTATCCATGGATAAAATCCTTAGATGAAGACTTCCGCCTCAGTCCATGGAGGAGGACAGTGCCCTCACACCATTGAAAAGAAGGGAAACTCGATGAGATGGATGAAGCGAGTGTCTTCAGACGTCAGAGGGCAGAGAGGCAGGACTGGGATCATGCGGAAGAGAGCGAAACCGTCCCCACCTCCTGCTTCTGAGGCCTACCCTCCCCCAGGTCGGGGGAGGTGTCCCTGCAGCCGGCAGGCTCCCTGGCTCAGAGCTCAGGAGACCCAGACTGCCTGGAGTGGCCGAGCAGGGTACCCAGGAGTAGGGAGGAGCAGTGCAGGGAGAGCTCCGAGATCTACCTGGGCTCCTCCGGAGCCATCAGTGAAGCACCAATAGCACATGCGTCGGTGGAGAGCCCCCCGGGAACACAGTCAGGGGGCAGTTGCCGGGAGCCAGAAACCCCAGCGCTCAGAGCGAACGGGGAGCTGGACCGGAGGGGTCGTGGTTCCTGCGTGGCCCTGGGCTCCGTGCCCCGGTGGCAGGGCTAACCCCAGGGGGAGGGAGACTCGGGCCGACCTGCGAGTGAGTGCCCCTGCCTGTCCGAACAAACCTGCACCTCCCGGGGGGACTAACACACTGACGCCCAACGTCACAGCATCTCCTGCAGCCGTCACCCAGTAAAGGTCTCCAGGTGTGCGGAGAAGTGTCAAAACATGGCCTAGGATCAGGAGAAAATGTCAGGAGAAACAGACCAAATAGGATAGAGATGATGCAATTAGCAAATAAGAACTTGAAAAGAGCAATCATTAATATGGTTAAGAGTTTAAATCAAGAAATGACCAAGAGGTGAAGAGAAATGGTATTAAAGAGAACCACTGGAACTTCTAGAACTGAAAAATACAACATATGGTACATGAAATGAAAA
This sequence comes from Pteronotus mesoamericanus, assembly GCF_021234165.1. Taxonomy (NCBI): domain Eukaryota; kingdom Metazoa; phylum Chordata; class Mammalia; order Chiroptera; family Mormoopidae; genus Pteronotus; species Pteronotus mesoamericanus. The sequence continues at coordinate 42,365,822 of NW_026555247.1, forward strand.
CTCACTCGGCCAACTTAACAGGACGCCACACGCTGTAAGGAAGGAGGCGTGGACAGGACACAGAGCCCGAAGAGCTGTGCAGACCAACGTTTAGGGTGGAGACGGGGCGAGGGGGGGCCCTCAGGGCCTCAGGACAAGGTTCGTGGTCTCATACTTGTTCTTAGAGCCCGAGAAGGAGAGGAGAGGAAGGCAGACAGACGAAGGTGTGCGGGGAAGTAATGGCTGAACATGTTCCAGGTTTGATGGAAACTGTGCGCCCAGAGACCAGGGCTGGAAAGGAGGAGGGAAAACTGTGTATTTGCATCGCACTATAAGGAGTGTAAGTAACCGTGGACAACTACTAAGTGAGTTGATCAGACTTCACACTAGATGGTAGATGTGCAAAACTCCACTATAATTATAGTTCTACATATTAGCATAAAAGAACTGCAAGGACTATTTCAAAAATATAATTTATTACAGCATTTTTAAAAAAGCTGTTATCTTTAGGGATACTGTGCGCAACCCGGACCCTGAGACCCACAACGCACTGCTGAGCGGTGGAAGGAGCCTAAACAGACGCAGAGACCCCCTCCTCATGCGGGGACGGGGAGGCGCTGGTGCTGGCGTCCTGACTCCCCGAATGGGCTGCACACCCAGCCCACCGGTCAGACGGGCAGGCTTGGCCTGCGGTGACGACCAGCTGCTCTGAGACCCCCGTGGCGGGGGCGCATGCACGGGAGAGCCAGGGTCGTTGGGGCCGCTTTGAAAGGGAACATGTGCGGGGTGCTTGCCTGGCTCCCAGACCCGCTGGGAGGCAGCCGGACCTGCGGTGGGGGCTTGGGCAGAAGGATGAAAATAAGGCCTTACGTGTGGATATGCTCAGCCAGTTTCCTTCAGAGGGATGGAGGGGAGAAAAGAGAGTCTTTTCAACCAATCATGGGAATATGTGGACATCCACCCAGGAAGGAAAAATGATCCATGACCCTTACCTCATAGTCTTCACAAAAATTTACCTGGAGCGGATTATAGACTAAATGTAAAGGTTAAAGCTGTGAAGTTCCTAAGAGAAAACCTAGGAGAAGATGTTTGACCCTGGTGTAGGCAAAGGCTTCTTGGCCTGGACACGCATAGCTCAGTCCAGAAGAGGCAGCCTTGAGCAACTGGACTTCATAAAAATTGAAGAGTTATGCTCTTCAGAAGAAAACGTTAAAAATAAACAACTCAAGCCATGGACTTGAAGAAGGTTGGCTTGACGTGTATGTGCGTGACAGGCGTCTTCAGCCCAGAATCCACACGGCACAAACTGCAGTGCCAGTGTAAGGAGACAAAGGCTGAGGAAAGAAAATTGTGGAAGGAGATGTTAAATGCCCCAAAACGCATGAAAGGAAGAGGCCTCACCAGCCTTCAGGAAAACACAGAGTGAGACCGCAGTGATGCACCTCGGCCCTGCTGCCGGTGCGGGAACGCGAGGAAGGCTGGGCGCGCCCAGGAGTGTCACATTGCTGGGGGGATGGGAGTGGTCCAGCCGGTTTGGAAAACAGCTTAACCATTTCTTACAAAATTAAAAAATTAAACACACGCTCCCTCACCATGTGACCCAGCCATCCCACCACCAGGAGCTGCCTGAGAGGAATCAAAGCCTTAGTCCATGCAAAGATTTATGCATGGAAGCTCCCCACAGCTCCTCTCGCAGTGGCCCAGAGCCGAAAGGGGCCCGGCTGCCCACTGCCAGCGGGCGGGGCCGCTCCTCCACCAGGTGGGCTGCTGCTCGGCAGGCGCCAAAGAGCAAGTCCCACTCATCCGATTCCATTCACTGCAAAGTGGGTGACAGGTGATCCTAACCAGTGGTGACGTCCCCCAGATCTGGGGCTTCCTGGGGCTGGCGGAGGCAGTGGCGGGGGGCGGGGGCGGGGAGCAGGGCAGGCACAGGAGGAAACGTTCACAAGTAAATGGAAATGTTCTGCACCTTATTTTTGGTGGTGGCTGCCAGGGTGCATCGTACACTTGTCAGACTCATCGAACCGCCCGTAGGAAGTGTGTCGAGGTCATTGGCTGTAAGATACTCCTCAGTGAAGCTGGTTTTTTAAAATCACTTGGAAACTAGAGTGTTAAACAGTGAAACACAAAATCTCAGCCAGGAAGCAGCAGCAAGCAGTGCTCCCTAAACAAAGCAGGGCTCTTTGCGAAGATGTATTTTTGAGCTGGATTTTAAATCCTTGAAATGGGTGAAAGGTGCTTAGTGGGTATAGGATGTGGAAGAGGGTTTGAATCAGATAAACTCACATTGTGCTCAGCTCCTGGGCTGTCCTTTTCGTAAATGACGTCCGCTAAGTAGGTCAAGAAAAATGGGACTGTCCCAGCACACGGGGTTGACCTGAAGGCCAGCGAGTGACTCACGGGCAGGTGTGGGCTCTGGCCCGGGATTCTTTGTCTTCTTGTGTGTGTGTGTTTGGGGCTTGGGAGTCTTGCAGGTTTGTTTGTGTTCCTGTAAGGGAAACTGCTGGAACATTTGATACAATTTGAAGGGAAAGTCTCTCTTCTTAGGAAGCTCAGAATGAAATATTTAGAAGTAAAACACTATCAGTTCTGAACCTACTCTCCAATGGTTTATAAAAGAAAAAACAACGTATGTATGTAGAGAGTAGATGGAGCAGGTGTTGTGGAAAGTTTCTAGTGAGGGCTGAGACAAAAGCAGAAGAGAGTTCTTTGTACTGTTGCCTGCAAATTGAATGTTTGAAATTATTTCAGATTAAGAAATTATGAAAAATAAACAAGCCAAATTGGGTCAAGGCACTGTTTGCTGAAAATCATGCAGATTTTCCCTGAGGAAATAACAGAGAAGATCCACACAAAAACGATCATAAAATTGAAATCTCAGAGACATTGTCTCAGGCAGTGGTGCGCATCTGTCCGGTATCGGGGTCGGGCAGGTGGGCGTGGCGGGCGGGAGGGAGAGCACAGGGGTGTGTCCTGTGAGATGGTAGGGCAGCGGCGTCCCGTGTCCAGGTGGCAGCAGTGGCCAGCAGGGCCCAGTGCCGGGGAGCCGGGGGCGGGCCTGGGGAGCTCTCATCGGGGGCAAGAGTGGGTGGGGGGCGGGGGGCGGCAAGGGCAGCAGGACTCCAGGGGCGTCTGATGGTGGAGTCGAGTCGTCTCTGCGCGGCGAGCGGGAAGGTTCGTCAGGGATTATCGCCTGCCCAGGCGGGGCGGCGTGGGCCCCGTGGAGACTGAAGGGCAGTCAGATGCCGAGCCTCGGCCCTGTGCCACATTGCTTTGGAGAACGTGTTAGAGATCTTACTTGCTCAGTGCATGGAAGGGGTTTTTTTGGTGTCTTTTGTGAACAGTGGCTTGAGGGGGCGCAGCTACTCCCTTTCCTGAGTGTTTGTGGAAGGTCCTATTGGACGAAGGACCCTGAGGCTGAGCTCTGGTGAAGAGACAGGCCCGGGGCACTTGGGGTGGGAGCCGAGGGCCACGTAGGATCCAGACGATGGAGGCCCAGGCGGCTGTCGCTGGGCGCTCGTTGGGAGTCAGCGCAGTCAGTCACTGGGTGATGGGGGTTGCGTCTGGCACGGGGCTGCGGTCTGGGCGGGCGGGCTGTGCAGAGGGAGAGAGCGGGTGGCGGACATAGGCATCACGCTGTCAAGGAGCCGCTGCCCTGGCCCCTGGCGAGCGTGGCACTGCACTTCCACCTGCCTGCAGCCTCGGGCCCTCGGCCTCACGCCCCACTGTGGGGTTCGGTCCTGTCTGGGTTGAAGTTTCCAAAGAAATGGTCGGGTGCACATTTGTCTCAAGGCGGATGCTGAGGAAGGGGTCAGGCGGGAGTCGCGGCCGTGGACGGTCCGGGGGGCAGCAGACGTCGGCCACTCGCCGCTCCCCGCTGAGAGGCTGTGGGCCTTTTCCTCCTCCTCTCTCTCTGCAGGGCACTTGGCACCGGATCAAAGGAGTCCACGCGCATTGTGAGTGATGGTGTTATTTATTTTTAGCATGAGATGTGTACCGCAAAGTAAAAAATTAATTTTTAAAAACTCTGTAAGATTCAGATTATAAAGTTATTTATTCCTAATATAGTAAAATTCTGTTTTTAACTGCTGTGATTTAAATAGTTGGGATCTTTAGAGATTTTTATCACATGGTAAGTTCCGTGCTAGGAATAGTGTTTAAAAAAGTACTTAAGTTCATTTTTATACTAAACAAGTAACGTTCGTATTAAAGTGTTTACAAATGTAGTGGTTATTGTGTATTGATCAGCCCGTTTAAATTCTCTGCCGTAAGGTGGTTCCTATGAGCAAGGCAAGTTAGGAAGCATCTTCTCAGTTCCTATCAGTTTCAGCTTCTGAGACCAGAAACCATTGTGCGCAGTTCCCATGAGTGTTGGAGCCTCTGAAGAGGAGGGGAGCTGGGGGCTGCAAGGGGTCTTGAGAAACAAGCCTTCCTCGTCTTGAGAAACACCTGTCACTTGGTGAAAATGATTGGTCACTTCTAGTCTTCCGACATATTTTATGACAAATTTCCCTAAGTTGCTCTGGTATCCTACATGTTCTTGGTTTAAAATTTATGCAGGAAGCGGGTTATGAAATAGGAGGTTGTCCGGTGTGAGTACCCACAGCCCCGCGCCCGGAAGGCAGGCGCTCTGATCCGACTCCGGGCCTCAGAACGGGCAGTGGGGCGCAGGGCCTGGAGCAGGGGCTCCGTGGTGGGACCCGGCGCTGGGTGGCAGCCGCCGCCGATGAAGGCTACGTGAGCTTCCCCGTGGACGTTAGACATTCTAGATTAGAGAGAGGAGAGGAAAGGAAGGAGCCCTATTTCTAAATGAATTCCAAAAGCAATCTGATTTTAGTTCTAGCAATGCAGAGGAAATAAAATAAAAACCATCGTACTTTATTTACTAACCAATGGATTGAATTGTCCGCCTTTTATTACAGATATAAAGTAAAGACTATGAAGAGCCGATCATTTTTGTACCTATCAGACTTTCAGTAACATATCTCTTGTGGTTTAAATAACAGATAGTTTAACTGTTTTTCCATTACCTTTGTGTAAATGAAAAATGCATAAAATATTTTAACAAGGCAAAGTAATCCAGGGAGATTGTTATTTTGTGTTACAAATTAGGTTATTTCTGTCATAAAATTAAAGGAAAAAAATCAACCTTAGGACGTTTCCGCTTAATATCATTTACCAGAAGGCACATGTAACAGATTTAATGAGCTAGCAGGTCACCTGAACCCGGCTGCTTCCGACCAGCCTCCTGAAACGGAGGCGGCCGCTCGCAGGGGGAGGTGCGCATTAGTGCAGGCTCTCGAGGAGTTGCAAAATCGATTTCTGCTTGAATGAATTAATTTAGATTATCAATTTATAACACGCTACACGGATCCCATCAGCTCAACACTTCAGTGAATGGTCAGGCTCAACCCTCGGAAGAGCCTCCCGGGGAGGGCGCCGCCGTCCTGCGGGGGCCGCCTGTCCCGCAGCGCCCGCCGCGAAGGTCCGGGGCTGCACGGAGGGGAGCGGCACCCGCGTCGGGGTGCGGCAGCGCTTGGGCCGAGCGTCTCGGGAGAGGAAGCAGAACCGCACCACGAGGTGTGAGCTTTGGGGTTACCCCTTGGTGCCCGTGCGACCCCGAGAAAGGGCCGTTTGGGCCACTCCCAGGGACTGCTGAGCGCACAGTGTGTGCGTCATCGTGGCTGTGCCTCACTGCCCCCCGGTCCCGAACGCGGCGTGACAGCCCCCGGCCGTTGCCTTTCTCCCAGGACCATGGGGGTGGGAGGTGTACGCACTTGGTTCACCTGAAGCCCTGGCTTCAGTTTGTCATCTTCCCGTTCATAGTAACTTTCTTTCCCTCTGCCCACCCACCTCTCAGATTCAAAAAAAAAAAAAAAGCCTGACTCACGTTTGTCCGCCGCACAAGTCACTTAGGCTCGTAAGTCGCCATCCCGATGCTCTGGCATCCGTGCCCCGTGTTTCCATTGCACGTCTAGAATGTTCGCCTTCCCCCAGTGAAGAATGCCAGCTTTCTCCCTCCTTCCTATGACCCGGGCCATCTCAGGTGATGGATCGTGGACCCCTGCAATAGGCCCATAATTACGAAAATGGTTCACATGTCCGGTATCCCCTGCGGTTGCTCGCTCCCACCGCCTCGGGGCGCGCCCCTCCCGCCCCCGCCCCCCCATGCCCCTGTGGCTCTGGGCCTGGCTGGCTGCTGTGACCCCGGCCAGGGGGCTCCCGGGTAGCGATGCTCAGACTGGGTGGGACTGAGGCCACACAGCCCCAAAGCTCCGCAGGGCTTGGTCCCAGGCCCCACTCAAGTCCGGACCCCGGGCCTGTGGGGCTGCCCCCACCAGTCTGCCGTGAAGACTTCACCTGCTCCCAAGGCGCTTTCCTGCCACACCCCACCCTGCTCGCGCAGCCCTGGACCGTTCCCTGTTGTCTCATGGGACCACGGCAGCTTCATGCTGGTGCACCTTGTGCCGATCCCCCACGGCCACTGTGTCCCCCAGCCTTTGTCCTGCGTGCGTGGTCTGCGAGTTACGGTCTGCGTCCTCGAGGTGCGGACCCTGGGTGCCGGCTGTCACTGGGACCGGCGGACGGGACTGCGGGCCTCACGGTGTCACAGCCGTCGGGGTGAGGGCTGGAACGTGAACACGGGCCTCTCAGTGCTGACCGAGGAGGCGTTTTCACTGCGGGTGGTGGTTCTTCCCGGTAAGATCTCCATCCTCCGGGGCAGGGGCAGTTTACTTCCTTCCTTTGCCGGCCCTAGGTCAGCGCAGGCCAAGTGGGAGGACTGAGGATGCTGTCTTTCTGCGTGGAGTGGCACGCCCCTAGCTGGCCCTGCCTCCTGGCCGCCTCCCTCCGGGCAGGTCCCTCGTCCCTCCACTAGAGGACCGTACTCCGTCACCGTGACTGTGCCTTCCAGCCCGTGGTCCCATGGAAGTCGCCCTCCAGTGTTGTACACGCTGTCCTCGGAGTGTCGCGGACTGTACTCTCAGGCTTAGTTTTACGGAATTCTCATTGGTACCTTTTGAGTCCGAAGCAGGTGACTGTACTGCCCATTCAAAAATAACGGTAAGGGTGTGATACGGTCCTGGCTCAGGCGAGTCTCGAGAGAATAAGAGGTGGAAATGGCTGCCGAGGGCTTTTCAGTTTGGAAAGTCATTACTGTCACAGAGGGCGGCTGCTCCTCCCCGGCCTCTGCGGGCGCTGTGTCACCGAGGCCAGGGAGGTCGGCTCGGCCGCGGCACAGCCTCCCGTCTCAGCTCGTCATCCCGACCGCCATCGCTCGGCCTGAGCTCGCCCGGCAGGGCTTTGCGACCCAGGAGCTGAGCCGGTGTTGCCGTTCCTGGAGGTGGCATTTCCCTCCAGGACACACGTGGCACCTCCTTCTCCGGTGGGAAGAGCGCCGCCTCACTGAGGCATAAGCCGTTGGGTTTCAGTTTGTAAAAGATCGTCTGTTCTGGCTTTTTCATTATTTCTCCCTTTTTCTGCACCACGTTTTCATCTCCTTTACTCACATAAACGTGTTCACTGTTGCATTACAATGGGCTTCCACCGGCCTGCGTTGCGGCACGTTTGTGAGTGAGTGAGTGAGTGGGAACTCGCTGCGCCTCTGCCGGAGGGGCAGTGCGTGTGCCCGTGCAGCGTGGCGGGGGTGGGGGAGCTGCCCCGGGGCCCAGGACGGCTCCGCCCTGCAGGGTGTCTCGCCTGGGCGGTGCGGTCACGCCCTGACTGCCTGCCGGGGGGCCCCGCGCCCGGGATGGTGTGCGCGTTCGGCGGGTGCGGTGCTGCTTCCTGACGCCCTGTGTCGTGGGCTGTGGAGCGTCTCGGGTGGTGTGCGAAGGAGACGTCCTGACCATGGGTGCTGCTTGCAGATGTGGGCGCTCCTTCTAAGGAGACACCGCGCAATGACGGGGTCTCCCCTTCCTTGGTCTCCTGCCTGGTCCCTCTCCTGCTCCCTCCACCTGCCCCTCCGCCTCCCTGGCCCTTCTGCAGGTGTCAGGGTGGCCGTGGGTGTCTGTAGGAGGGAATGGGGAGAAGGAAGGCGCACACACTGGCCAAGGGCCTGCCGGGTCACCTGGAGGCTATGCAGGGTGACTTGCCATTTCTTGGTGTTCTCAGTGGGTGCCCTGCGCTGGGGACAGTGGCAGGTCCGAGCAGGGGAAGGCATGGCTCCCAGAAAGAAAGGCTGCCTCGCAAAAGCAGGGGATGGCGGGAGGGGCCAGAGCCAAGTCCCCGCAGCCTCCTGAGCAACGCCTCTTCCGCCTTGTTCAGGCCGTGGAAGTGACCTTCCAGAACGGGAACCTCAGCAGCGACGGGCTGTTGCCCTGATTTTCAGGCGTTTGTTTTACCAGCTTTTACTAATATTTTGTGGCAAAACGAAAGCTGAAATATCTTCTGTTATTTTTGTTTGACATCAGCCACAATCAACCATCAGTTTTCAAGCCTCTGTTTCCATTTTGCTACAAAGTCTCTGGGGGCCGTCCCAAGCGCTTACGTTAAGGATGCCTCCGGCGGTGGTGCATGGCCTCCCCCAGCGGCACGTGGCCAGAGGTGCTTCCCGCGCAGCAGGGGGACAGTGGCCTCGCCCAGCCCTGCCAGCGGTCCGCGTTATTGATAGCAGCGGCGATATTGACAGCCTGTGCTTGGGAGGAAAGCAGGAGTTTGATATGACATATTGTGTGTCTCAGCAAGACTCATAAATAATTTTGACAAGTTTTTGTATGCATGGGAAAGTCCTTGATTCAGCCTCCCATAAAAATAAACTTCTATTATGGAATGTATTTGTCAAGTGGCTGCTTGATGGATGGAGCCGCGTTTACCCCTTGGCAGCTGGGTGAGTTCTAGATGCACAGTGTACCAGGGAGGATTTACGGGCGGTACAGAAATAATTATTCAGTATGAAACACGTAATTCCTGTACCTGGATTTTCATTTTTTATTATGTTTTGTTTCTGTTGCATCTCTGGCCTCTAAAACAAAAGAACTTGCCCTTTCTTCCCCAAGAGCTATTGTTTGTGTGAGGTGTCACGTTGAACGAGCTGGTTCAGCCCAGGCGCTGTGCCAGACTTGGCTGGCATGTTTTCATTGACGGATAATTTCAGATTTTTTCCTTAAAGAGAGATTTATTTTACAAAATGATAAAGTATTTGGAATATTAATTTTTATTAATGAGATTGAGAACCTTGGGCATCAATTGTCTTATTTTTTCTGAGGGTCTCAGAGCCATTTACTTATTTGAACACAATTGTACATCCACACATCTCTAGAAAACATAATTCTAAACTTAAATTCTTGCCTCCTTACAAAGTAAAAGTTTAAGTTCTTTTGAATTATTTTCCAAATCCCACCTAGAATGGGCTCCTCACCTGCCGTGCCCTCGCTGGCCTCGTCGGTGTCCCTGACTCTGGGACACGCGCAGTGGCACCGGACGTGCGCTGCGGCGACGCCGTCCAGCGGCCGCCGGGGATGACAGCTGCGTGGGTCCCGCAAGCACTGCCCACCTCCGACGCAGGGAGGAGTGTCTGAGAAAGCGGGCCGAGAGTCCACGGGCCTCTCGATTGTGTGTTAGAACCCCGTACTGGCTTTTCAGAAGATCTTCCATGTGTTGAATCTCTGTTAAAACAAAGTCGGATCCCAGCGGGGGTGCAGCGGCAGAGGCTCCTGAGTGTGAGGAGGGGCCCAGGGCCGGGCGCCACGTCCAGCGAGCCGTGTGCCTCTGAGCCCCGGGGCCTGTCCCCGCTGCATCCTGCTATTGTTCCTCTGTGCCCTCTCTGCTTCAATGGGGTGGTTCGTTCATTCTGCCTGTGTTGAAAACAGTAGCTTTTAGCTTTGTTAACCCGTACTGCCCACTGTTCGTTTTTGTTTACCTCTGCTCCCTTCCTGACTTCCGAAGTGGCGGCTTAGTCCCTCCTCCAGCCTCTCCGCAGGCACAGATGCCGAGGGCCGAGCCTCCCTCTAAGTGACGCCTTGGCTGCACTCCACAAGCTTTGAGATTTTACAATTTTTGCAGTCATTTGGTTCCATAGGTTTTCTGATTTCCCGTTAAATGTATTCTTTACTCTTGAGCTGCTTTAGATTGCTCTAGGCTTCCTGAAGTTTGTGGGTTATTTCACTTTTCCACGTATCGTTAATTGGCCTGCCCCATGGTCAGGGGCTGCAGGCTGCGAGAGCCAGCTCTGTGGCACGTGCTGAGGCCCCTGCTGCAGTGCACAGGGGACATTTCTGTAAATGTCCCACGTGAGCCTGCAAGAAGCTGAAGTTACCTGTTTGGGGTGCCTTGTTCTCTAGGCGTTCTGTTAGACTAAGCTTATTTTATGGTTCCCACAATCTAATTTGCCTTACTGATTTGTCTAGTCACCAAATACAGAGGGAGGGGTGTTGAAGTTTTCCACTAAAATTGAGGATTTGTGGATTTCTCCTTTTTTCCTCATTTTTACATTTACACACAGTCATTAGCCGCAGTCTCGTTTAGAACTCGTCTGTCCTCCTGGTGAACTGAGCTTTGACCCAGACGTGGTGAGCTTTCCCGGGCTGGTCTTTGCCTGAAGGTCGTCTCCGCGCCCCCCAGGCCCTGCTCGTGGCCTTTGCACTCACCCCGCGCCCGATGCCCCTTCCCTCTCAGCGTCCCCCCTCGGCGGCTGCCTGCAGCTGGGCTTGCTGCTGCGCCATCCTCCCCGGGACCTGGTGCGTTGTGGACACACTGGAGCCGAAACGGTTACATTTAGGGTCCATGGGGTTCATTAACTTCTCTGCCTTTTGATTTGGGATGTCTACTTATCCTATCTTTCCTGGGGGTTTTTTTCTGCTTTTTTGTGTCCTGTTACATGGCAAGGTGTTCTCCCTCACACTGCGGTTTCCTCGTGTGTGTTCATTTTTTTGTTCCTTTAGCGGCTACACAGGAAAGAGTGACAAGTGCTCCACAAAGCGAAGCACTGAGGCGGCGGTCTCTGCTGCTGGCACCACGCCCCCGGGCCGGGCCGAGCTCCTGCCACACTGGCCTTCCCGCCCCGCAGGGCCACCCGGCCCCGCCTCTGCCCCGGCCCTGTGCCTCGCCCTCCTGCCTGCGGTTTGCGCACCTGCGCAAGGGACACGGAGTGGCAGGCAGGCGCCCCGTTTCCCCGCTGTGAACACGGACGGTGAGCACCCCCAGGGCCACCGCTGCTGTGCTGCAGAGTGGAGTCTGGGCGCAAGGCATGACTCGGGTGTCTTGTAAAGGGTTTGTCCCCAGCTCTCCCCTTTGTCGCAGCAAGGCTCTAAGTAGTCTCTCAGTTACGTTCACAGGCGTTTCTGCCTCACTGTCTTGCATCGATGCTTCGCCGTTACCCAGGACACGTGGCCTGAAAGGACCAGCCACTGCCTGTAGGGAGCTCTTAGTGCAGGAGAGGAGGCCCCGTCCCAGGTCGCCCCTCTCCCGCGGGTGACCACCGTGACATGGCGTGCGCAGAGGGCAGCCCTCGGGGTGCTGCGGGGCCAGCAGCGGCCACAGGGCCGCATGGCCAGGCTGGGCGGGAGCCCAGGAGCCCCAGCTTCCTCGACACGGAGGCCTAGTCACTGCAGCACTTGGCTCCGCGGGGGTGAGTGGAGAGTAGCTGGTTGGAGACCCAGCTCCGGGGGCGGCTGCAGATGAGACTGGCAGGGCCCCGGGGGAGCATTGCAAAGGTTGTCGCGGCCATGCTCAGGGCAGACCTGCGGGCGTGGGGCCCCCAACGACTGCCGGTCAGCGTTGCCCAGCTCTGGGCAGGTCACTGACAGGATACAGAGCACCCAGTGAACGCCCACCATGCTCCAGACTGTGCCCTGCACGCAAGCCCGGCACTGGACATGGCGGAGATGTCCCTGGGCCTGATTTGAGTGTCGGCGTGATTTGAGTGGCTGGTGTCACAACTGTGTGGGAGAGGAGCTGCCGTGGCCCCGCGAGACCAGACTGCGGCAGGACCCAGGGCCTTGCTCAGGACGAGCTCCGCGGGGTGCAGCCCTTCCCATCCCTGGGGCAGCAGCCGCAGGTGGCAGGGCCTGCAGCGTGGTCCCAGAGAGGGTGGCGCCCTGGCCTTCGTCCCAGGGCCACGACGGCCTCCTGCCCAGGGAGACCCCGTCATCCGCCCTTGATGGCCCTGCCCAGCCGGCCAGCGCGCCCCGCCTGCCTGCAGCTGTGGCTTCTCCCCACGGCCCGTCGCTGGCTTTGTCCGCCTCTCTTCGCGGCAGCATCCTCAGCGCGCTCGGCCAGAGGCCCTGAGGAACGCCACGCGTGGGTGGGCCTTCTTACGCGCGCAGGGCAGGGCAGCCAGGTGGCAGCGCCGGCGAGAGTGCGCAAAGCACGGGGCGTCCGTGTATCAGTGCGGGTGAATCAGGGCATCGAGTCCCATACGATCAACTGCAAACCTGCTTTTGTCCCACCCTGTATTTATTCCTCATTTGTATATTCTGTGAATTTCTTGTTCATCGTTTAACTTTATTCATTGATATGTTTCCTTTGTACGGTGAATAGATGTGTGTGAGCCCGGGCTTTAATGCCAGATTTCTACTCCAGGGTTACGGGAACCCTTCCACGACATTTTGATATCTGTGGTTTTACTTTTTGTTAAACGTAAATCCTTAATCCTTTTGGAACATATTTTGGTATAAATACTGACAGAAGGTCTAACTTCGTTTTTTGCCAAATGGTTATTTTCTCAGGATATTTGTTGAGTAACCCACACAGCCCCGCTTTGATTGGAAAGCCGTCTGACCGCCCGTTCCCCCCGTCCCGCCCGCTGGTGCCTCCGCCCTCTCCCGTCTCGCTCTGCTCCGGGCGCTCGCCCCCCTCCCTGGGGTCCGGGCCCCCGCCCTGCTGCTTTCCGCGCCTTCTCAACACCCAGGAAGACAGGTCCCCTCTCATCCCTCTTTTTTCCGGCATCCTTTCAGAACATCCTTGTAATTTTAAACTACTTTTATAGAAACAGTATTTTTCACCAGTTACTTAAGTTTTCCCTCATTTAACCAATAGTTTTTCCTGGGTAGGTGATACTTCTGTAGTGATTGAGTGCAGAATTTTTCAGTTATGTTTTATTCAGAGGTCATTTTTATTGATGCATAGGATAGCCGCTGACTTTTCCCACTTTTCTTACATCCAGCCACGGTCCCCAGAACCTCGTCAGCCCAGCGCTGCGCCTGCGCCCCCGCAGGCCGCCCCGCATGCTGCAGCCCACGGGCCAGGCGGCAGATGGGCGCCGCCCAGGCTGGGGGTCGAGCACACAGGGGACGCGTCAGGCAGAGTCCGCCTGCTCGCGTGCAGCAGCCCTGGGCGTCCCTCTCCTCAAGGATGGACGTTAGTTAACAGCTCATTCTTAAGTGTGCGTGACTGAGGGGAGGTTAAACCGCGCACACTCCCTGGTTCGGCAGCTCGGTTCCTAGCCAAACGCCGATAGCTCTGAAGTCGCCCTTCACGGGGCCGTGGTAGGGGCGGGCGGCCTGAGTCTGGTGGCGGGGGAAACAGGAAGGAAATGCTGACCCAGTCAAGTATTTTTTCCAAAATCAGAAAATACTTATAATGGGGATTTAATAAATTTTTGTTGAATGAAAGGGTAAATACTGAATTTTTTTTTTGTCTCAGTATTTTTGAAATGTCAAATACAACCTACTGAAATGGTCCCATTTTGTAAACAATATGTCTTAAACTTGCATCGTAATTCCACTTTGAAAGGCTCACATGAGAGAATTGTAAATTATGGGGTAAATATGGTATATTCGTTAGAAATCTTTTCTGTGTAAATTTTGCCCAAAGGCAAGCTGATTTTTTTCTTGTGAGTATTTGGGAACATTTTTTTAATAGCCCTGTAAAATTTACATAAATATTCATTGAGAATGATGGGATTTAAAGTCCTGTTTTGTGTTTAAATATTTATTGTGCGATATCCTACACCCCCTTTTAAACCTGCACAAACAAGAGTCCGCCTGGTTATAGCTGTATGTGAATGTTCGCGCAGACGCTTGGTGACAGCTGTGTGCTGTGACAGTTGAGCTCTTGCACTGCAGAAGCCGCCGTCAGCGCGCCTGCTCATAGCCTTGGAGCACCTGGACTGAAGGCCACTTCCACGCGCCTTGCGGGGCTGCTGCAGCGAAGGCCATGTGCTTTGAAGCCCCGCCCGGGCCAGTCGGGTGGACAGCAGGCTGGGGGTCCATGCGTGTGCACGCACGCATGCTCACACGTGTGCGGTGCTTCGGTGAGTCATAGTCATTTTAACCCTCAACATATTTTTTCTGCTTTTACGGCCACTTTTTTCATAGCAGTGACTTCAAATCAAAGCGTTCCTTCCAAATTACTGAAAAGCTGAATTAAGCCTGTAGTAGTAGACAGATTAGAAGCAAAGCCTCCTCATGGGCCCCACTGATCATGCATCTTGTAGGTAGAATTCGACCGGTTCTCCGAGCCTCGCAGCCCAGCACGGGAGGAGGAAAAGGCCTCCGCCGCGCTCCGAGTGTGCTGCTTGCAGTTCCGCTTGGTCCGTGACGCCAGCCTGTGAGGAAAGGGAGGTGTAAATGCCCTGTTGCCTGAGTGGCTTATTCTCTCCGTTCAAGGACACCCTGTGCTCCCCTTCGACACACCCTAGATTCCATTGCTAGGACTATGGAGGGGTTCTGGCGTCTGCAGCTACAGAAGGGGTTCATTTTCTATAGTGACTCCTAGAAGGTGCCTCGCACTCCTGGCAGCGGTGGGCTTGCCTGGAGCACCTGACTCTTAGGGAGAAGGGGGCCGGGCCTGTAGCCAGCGAGTGGGGACCTCTTCGCCGGGGTGGCCACTGTGTGTGCTTAGCCTACAACTGAGCGCACGGTCACTTGGCTGTGCTGCAGTTTGGCCACATGGGAGTCAGGATGCGTGTCTCATGCCTGATTGAAAAAGAAAAATGGATGCAGTGACATGTCACCCATTTGGGGAGCGTGTGTTCCACGTAAATGTAAGCAAAGGTTTGGGAGACTCGTTTTTTCTTTCTCAGCAAAGATGTGGAACTCACAGCAGGAACCCCTGCAGGTCCGTGTTCACTCCGTGGGGAGCAGCCCTGCTCTCCTTCACCCCCCTGACCGCACGGCCCTGTGGCCATGGGGCAGGGGCCCGCCCGCCGTGCCCGAGAGGGGCCCCCGAAAGCCTTTGTCCACGAGAGAGAAGCACGTGCCCGCGTTAGGAGGCGCAGGAAGCCGGCAGAAAGGCCGTCTGGGCGTGCGCCCGGAAGCCAGGCGCGCACAGCGGCGTCCCCGCTCAGGGAGATGGCTGCGCGCTGGAGGGGACCAGCACCCCTGTGGCGGGGGGCGGCACTGCCACCCAGACCGTCAGCGTGAGGGACAGAGTCCAGCGCCCCCAGGGGACCCCCAGAAACCACTGACAAACTTTTCCTGAAGCGCATGCACGTTCTCAGGATAAACTGAGCGGGCCTTCTACTTGTCTGCTGTTTTTGTCATGTGTGTTCTAGACTCTGTCCAGGTGCAGTTGCGGGTGGCTGGCACCTAGGCCCTGAGGTGGGCCAGGTAGGCTCAGCGTCCGCCAGGCATGGCACCCTGTTTCCGGCACCGGGCAGAGCCTGTGACCGACCGCCCACTCACCAGCAGTCCCCACCCTTCCCGTTGCTGAAGGTTTACCCTTTCTAAAGATAATAGGGACCATTTCTACTTTGTGAGGCGGGAGATGGAGCACTGTGTGCCTTCGTGTGTGAGCGGTGTCCCTGGTCCCGTTTGACGTGGACGGGGGCAGAGGGGGTGAGTGGCGGTTGTGCAGTGCTCCAGCCACGGAGCATCTGTCCTGCTCCTGAGACGCCCTTGGGTCCTCCCCAGGCAGACCCTCAGCACCGCCCACCCCGAGCCATAGCCACACCCCCAGAGGCCAGCACCCTCCCCTCCTACCTGCCTGCCCCCCACCCCACACCGGGCCCTGGGTCGGCCTTTAATGGCGCTGTGCACAGCGTGCTCTTGGCCGAATCGGGCCTTTTGATTCCCGATTAGGGCTCCTGCAGTCTCACCCCTCACCCTTGTAGGTGGTCAGGTTCTTACTTCCTTGACCATTTTAAACTATCAACCAAAATAAAATATGTGATAAATGATGTGTAATGTGTTGAGGGTGAGGGACATGAGTTACTTTGTCTCCATTCATCTTTTTCATTGACATTTTCAAACACTTTCACTCTTTTTTTTTTAAAATCCAAGGTGAAAGTAAAACTTGAAAATCATTCTCCCTTATTGCTGTGTTTTCTTCCTGTAAAACATGTAAGAACGGAGTGGGGCTGCGCAGATGAATAGGAAGTCGGTTTCTGGGTGCCTGCCACGCGCCAGTGAGTTGGAAGTTTTGTAGCAATTCGGCGAACATGCGTCCTGTCACCTGGTCCCGAGAACGCGGCGCCCTCTGCGATGGCACTTGGCAGAGCCTGCATGGACTGACTGTGTTCATTGGAAGAATAGATTCTCTGTTCTTTCCCCTGCGCATTCGATAAGCAGGCCGATTTGGGAGAGAATGCTAATGTTTGCCTTTTGCTTTTGTTGTTACTTAGAATAATGAGAAGGGAGTATAACTTCTAGACTACTTTGGTATGATCTGAAGAAATGCTGAAGAATAGACTTTTAAAGTAGAAATATAAGGCAATAAATATTTTAGCTGAAAAATCAATAATGAAATGGAGGTAACAGTTATTAGTAATTTAATTAAGTCTGCATCATGTGTGGAATCACCCTGGGCGGCCAAGGTGTAGATGCTGGTACTTATTGAAATGAACACTCATATACCATTGAAAACAAGGTGCCATAACGAGCAATAAAAAGATGAAATATTCCAGGATCTCCAGTCCCGCCTGAATAAACGAGGCGTGCGCAGGACAGGGAAACAAAGCAACAGAGCTGCCTAGAGAATTATGGGAAGATAATGGAGAGTTTATATATACTCTCTTTATTGATCATGCACGGAACTTGGGGCTTTCTGGCCAGATTGACACCTGAGTTATTTGTCCGTCCCTGGTGACTGACAACAGGTAATGGAAGGGCTTTTACCATGAAACAGCGGCGCCGAAAACATTCTAATTTACTGCCGCGCTCTCATCAAAAGTGCCCTGGCAAAAAACAGCAGATTTATCACTTCAATTACTGGAATTTCACATTTGGTTTAAGGAGACATGCTTCTCTGATGTGACAGGCCTCACAGATCTGGAGGCGCGTCAGACGCTGCGGCTCGCAGGCCAACCGGAGGGAGAGGGACGGAACCAGTTGCTGTGGTTCCACAACTTCGAATGGTGTCCACTGGCAAGAAATAAAACAGGCCACGCACGGACGGTCTTGGCTGTGTGTGCGTTTAAAAGCCTTTTTGTCCGCTTAAAAGAGATAACACTGTGGAAGTGGGCAGGAACCACACTGGAACTATCATAATACAATTATCAGCCAATGTCGGGGGCGGTGGTTATGGTTTTGGGCGGTGCCAGAAATGCCCCGCGGGAGCACACCAGAGCCACGTGTCGATGAAGGTGCGGCGGGGGCTTGGCGGCTTCCGCACATGGAGCCAGGCTCTGTTCCGTGAGTCACACCTCGAACTCCCCTGATCGCCGCTGGGCAGCTGGGGGCCTGGTTTCCTCGTTCCGTGTGTGGGACTACTTACTAACTTCTTAAAAGTCCTTTCCTAAGGACACAATAAAAACTATGTGTCATTTTGAATGCACTTAAAGCGCGATGCAGTTTGACCGTATTTCGGCATTAGGGTCATCACAGTGTTCGCCGCTGACACCCTGCTGCTGATGTCACGGCTGCTGTGTCAGGAAAGGGCATGTCACCTGTTGATTTGCGCTCCAGACTTGTACTGGGAACGATGGTTCTTACGTGACAGGTGAGGTTTAATGGCGTGGTGAAATTGGTAATGTTGTACTGTATTAATTACAAGCCTGTTCCACCAAAGATAAGGAATTGAGGCTGAGAGCGCTGGTAATAACTAAGGTTCAACCAAACCTCTTCTAACTGGGAGTGATTTTCATCCTGTGAGTTTTCTCTTGGTCCAGCTACGGTGCAATCACATTTTTGTCTTGTTTTCGGTTTTCCACGATAGAATGGTGTCGACTGTATTTCACATTAGTGTTCTTTTGCCGGCGCCACGGTGGCTGACAGCCGCTCTGTGTGCCGCCGCCAGAGCACGCCGGGGCAGCTGGAGAGGAGCGGCAGCGGCACCTGCAGCCGGGCACCCGGAAGGCTGGGCCGGCGGCCGCCCCGGGCGCTCTGAGCGCTGCCGCGGGGCCTCCAGTGACCCTGGCGCAACGCGGGGTGTGGGAGGGCTCGGCCCCGCTCAGTTTTCTTCACGGGTGTTTACTGAGCAGCTGCTGTGTTTCAGGCACAGAAAAGAGATCGTGTAGTTCCCTCAGAGGCCTTGGTAAAATGGTACGTGATTTTCCATTACTATCCCTAATTAAGATAGACCAACAAGCATTTGTGAAGGACTTTGCAGTTCACAGAGCACTTCTCAGTTAACGTGCTCGATGAAGCAGCTGTGATCACTTTGCCTTGAGTTTCCGTACCTGCTGGAGGGAAACTTGGGGATCCTGCAGGAGGTTTATTTTAGTTTCTAAGAGTTAGAATGCATGTGCTACATGTCATCCTAAGGAAAGAGGAAAGGTTTTGTCCAATTCCCACCTAACCCTGCTTCAGAGAAGGGTTAGAGATCCGCTTTGCTCGTGAGTTATTTTATGCCTAGAAAGTTCTGTGAGAACTTTAAAACTGTGAAATTAATAGCTCAGCAAAGTGGCTAAATATAAGATTACTATACAAAAATAAAGAACCTTTCTGTGTTGTAGCTGTAATTAAGTAGAAAAATACAATAATCCATTGAAATTCTAACAAAAAAAAATAATAAGAGAACATTGTCCATGCGCATTCAAAGCTAATTTCTGCATTTGAGAAGGTCTCTGTTGGTCAGTGTGGAAGGCGCTCAGTGTCTCACGGTGGAAAGGCCAGCTCTGCCCACCCCAATGTGCAGCGAGACCCGAGGAGCCGGGCGCAGGGGCCTGAAGGCACCTGCAGACAAGGTACACTGACTGAAACCTTGTGCCGTGGGCGGGGCACAGCGGCAGGTCACGACCGGCCTTCCCAGCACGCCCTGTAGCCCACGCTGAGCTGGATGCGTGGCACGCCTGCTTCCTGTTGTCCCCATGCCTCCTGTCCCCTCTAAAGACGAGAGAACCGGGCCTTGTCTACAAGGCATTAAACGGCCCAACCCAGGTTCCAGGCTGGCACAGCTGATACCAAAGCTCAAAGAACGTGTAAGAGAGAAAGAGATCAGATAGGCTCATCAAAAGCAGAGCCTGGTGTTTATAGTCCAATAATACACCTGTGTGTTTATGGGTGTGTGCGTCTGTGTGTGTGTACCTGCATATCCTTAAAGAGGACTTGCAAATCTATGTAGAAGGCATATATTCTTTAGTACCTAATAAGACTTATCAGAACAGCAGATAATCCATTTAAAGTTTATTGGACGCAGTTCACAAAGATGAATGTCGAGGCACTGAAGAGATAAATGTAACAATAAAAAATAAAAGTTTATGTAGAAGTAGAATAGAGATGCAAATCCCGATGAGAAAACATTCCCAGAATTTTAACAAATATCAGAAATAACAAAGGAACGGAGTGATAGATTAGCTACATATTAAGCTAAATGTTGTATGTTTGAAGTTTCCAACATAAAAAGGCAACTAGAAGGCTGAGGAAATACCTTTTCATCAAGCAACACATTAAAGTTTTATATCTTTTTCATATGAAGAGCTCCGACAAGTTAATCGGAAAAACACTGCGAACTCAAACACTGGTAGGCGGACACGGTGACGGTGGATCGTTGAACAGAAAACAAAGCTCACGAACAGACATCGGGAAGCGTCACCATTGCTGGCAGTCAGACGAACGCAGGTCATTCCCTAAAGGAAGCAGCGACGTGCCTTTCCGCCAGCAGGCCAGCAGCAGCACACAGAGGTGGCCTGGGGGCTGTGCCGTGACTGCCGGTCACAGGCCCGCTCGCTTCACAGGCCCTGGACACTAACTTGGTGATGGAAGCAGGCGCCGCGCACCCTTCCCTTTCCGTTTGCTGTAGCAGGGACAGGCGGGGGTTGTGGGGGCGAGATGCCGTGGCCTGGGAAGCAGGGCGTGTGAGCCCAGCCGGTCACTCTGGGTGTCACAGCCCCACCGTGGACTGGGCCACACGGGGCGGGGGGAGCCGCTGCTCAGGAGGCATGTGGACCAGCGTCGAATCTGCGCGGACCGTTCAGTCGCCACGTGGCCGAGTGCAGCAGCCTGACCTCTCTGAACTTGAATTGACTCCCTTGTCAGTTGAGAATGACCCTCTAATGTACCACCTGAGATTCAGGAATGAAACAGTACTTGTGAGAGTTACCGCTTAGCGCATGTCATGTGGGAAGCCTTGACTTATTAACTATTAATTTGGTATCATTAATTATTATAATTAACAGATATTAATTGACTTATGATCAACTGATATGAATTGTATTCTTAATTATAATTAATAATGTATGTTGTATAACATACAATTAATAATGTATCCCATATAAGTATAATTAATAATTAAGGGTAGCAAGTTTTACTAGCTCCTTGTCAGAGTCAACGAGGGGTAAAGCAGCCAAGGCAGTCACTGAACCCCCGGGGTCCGCCTGCCCGAGCTTCCTCTGGCCTCAGCTGCTCCCAGCGGACCCCTCGCTCCGGCCTCTCCCTCCCAGGCAGCCAAAGACCACTCCGGGCGGCATCCTGTCTGCTGGAGGGCGCGGCGGTGCACAGGTGTGTCCCCGCGTCCACATGGGCTACAGCGGCCCTGACCGCCAGAAGCCCCCCTTGCCAGCTCCCTCTGCCTGCCAGCAGCGACGCAGCTCCCGCTGGGGCGCACCTGGCCTGTGGGCGCTGGTTCCAGGCACCTGCCCCAGGAAGTGCTCAGCGTGGCGCTGCGCCTGCCGCTCATCCCTGGGCTTGGGGACGAAGCTCACCACCTACCCCGACCCCAAAGGCCACTGCCCTGAAGGCGTGGGTTCACGGTTCAGTTGGAAGATGCGGTTTTGTTTGCGGGCTTTAGAGAAAGTGTTACTTTCGAGGAGCGAGGTTGCTGGTGGGGGGCGGGGGTCTGTGTGTTGTTTGGTGCTGCGGCTCTGCCACGCTGCCCCTCCGTGGACGCGGCCTTGGGCGGCACAGAGCCCTGCTGGCTCCTCGCAGGTGGGGTCCCGGCACCTCCTGCGGACTCGCCCGTCGCCTGTGCCCTCTGAGGGCACCCGTGGGAAGCTCGCCTGAGGGCAAAGAGAGCAGCCCTGCCCTCCCCTCTCTGTGCAGTCGGGGCTGTGGGACCAGGCGGTGTGCGACCCCGCGGTCACGGCCCTCCGAGCGCGCTCCCTCCTCTTTGGGACCCGTGACCCGTGACCCGTGTCTGTTCTCAAGTGTGCCATCTTACTCCCGGCTGACTTTTTATTAAACGTGCAGACTTGAGGACTTAGTTTAAAGGGTGATAAATTAAAAACTCTATGTAATGGTGTGTATTTTTAAAGGAATTATCTCAAATAATCTCATCTCATACGCATATACTGTGGCAGATGTTTGCAAATCTTGGTTTAAAACTGATTGAAATATGTTAAGAAAACTGAAATGATGTCAGTGGTAAAATTTATTTTACCAAGTGCAGATGTAAGACATCAAGTTCTCAGACTGATGGCAGAATTAACAAAAAACACCATCTGGTTCAATAATTATCTGAAAATACCCATATTCTTGGATTTGTTTAATATCACTTAGTTCCCAGCTTTATTTTATCTAGGTTTGCACACCAACCAGACTAGGTTGTGCAAAACGGGACTATTTCCATCTGATCATTTTTAAAACTGCGTGTTTGCATGAATAATGAATCCCTGAATTGTTACTAAACAAGCAAATTATTTGCGTATGTGTCACATCGGTTATCAAGTCTGCACATGTGACAGTTTCAGCAGCCATCACGTAAAATGCATAGAGCTTGGAACCATATGTTTTTGCTTGACAAAAAGCTAAAACTCAAGATCAATTTTCAATATGGAATGCACAAATTAACACTTTAAAATGCACCACAATATGTACAGCTTGGCAAAATTTGCAGAAATAGCACGTTTCTAGATATTAACTGATATCTTTGGATTCGACCTTAAGGTATTCAATCATTTTGATTAAAAGACTGATTTCTCATAAAACCACAGTCTGTTGGAGGCGCAAAGCCAATGACATTTGAGCATTCATATATTTTCATAAACTTTGAACAATGTCAGGGAGACACCTCTTCAATCTTGGCCACACAACAGCAGGGCATTCAATCTTTCTTTAGCTTCAGACAGGACATTTGAATATCAGCATAGCGTTATAAATGTGCAGCTTGCTCCGTGCGCTCCACGTGGGTTCAAGGAGCGGGTCGAGCAAGGCCAGAACCACCGTCCACTGGGCGCCCGGGCTGCGCTTGGCGCTTCTCTTCCCGTCTCTGCACACCACCCCCCGAAGGCCTCTGGGGAAGGGTTTTCTTCTTGTTTCGTGAAACAGTTCCTTTGGAGACTTTCTTTGGGGGGATGAGAGGCTTTTAAGAATGGTTTCTCCTAATTCCAAATACTGCTCGTGAGCATTCCTCAACAGGCAGTGGGGATGTGTTTTCGGCAACTTTTCCATCTTTCGAACAAAATAATCAGCCATCTCACTGCCAAGCTGCGTGGTCTCCTTGGGCCTCCTCAGTGAGACCGAGGCAAGAAGTGGACATCCGTCCAGCGCCGCCCTTCCAGCTGTGCTGCTCCATGGGGGTGGCCGCCTGTGTAGCGAGGGGCGGGCGAAGGCGTCAGTTCCTGGGGGGTAATGTGGTGCCAAGCGTGTCAGCGTCCTCCCGAGACAGCTCACCCCTCTCGTTAGAGCGCCGACCCGCAAGAGCAAGCGCGGAAGCCGACAGGCCGCCAGGGGAGACAGACGGCTCTGTCGTCCGGACAGAAAACGTGGCAACATTCTGTGGAGGGACGGACTGAGGGCGCACCGTGATGTGTGGTGGCACCCAGCAGGTGTGTGAAAGGTCTGACCCAAAGCCAGTAACCTCGCCGGCCTTCGCGTTGTGCACGCGCTGTTGCTCGGGCGCTTGGACAAAGGGTGTTGAAACATTGAGTCGTCCGTGCGGGTTGTCACCATCCCCCGGACTTAACCAACTCACCCGAGCCATTGTCCGTGGTCCCAGTGTTGCACTTCTGACTATTATCCACACACACCCCAGTGAGGACCCAACGAAAGCCTCCCGTCGACAAAGGCGGAAACGCCCCGTCAGGGAAGACAGGCGTTACTTGCGTCCTAAATTGAAATAACATTGGCCACATGAGCGAGTTGGTCCCGGCTAGCCTGGGACCGCGCAATCCTGTGACTCGTTGCTCCGAGGTCTTTCGGGGACACGTGGCCTTGCAGACCCATTCAAACTGCAGCTTGGTGGGGGGTGACATTGCCGCGCCTGCTGTATCTCCCGCAGGCTGCGGTGTCCACGAGTCTTCCGTGGCTGGCAGGAGCACGCCTCCGGTTGTGTTTTGAGTGGGGTCACGTCTGGTGACAGGAGTGTCCCCCTGCCTCGGAACCATACTACGGCAACGGGTGACAGCAGCCCGCCCCTCGTATCCCTGCCCTGCTGGAGCTGCCCTCTGAGCATCAACAAGGAAAACATCACTACACGTGTTTACAGTCAGTGCCGCCGGGGGACAGGAGGCCGCATGCGGCCAGCGGCAGAGAGCAGGGGGAGCCTCACGGGGGCCGGGCGGCCCCCTCCTCTTTGGGAAGGTGTTTCTGAGGGAGAGAAGGGGCTAGCATTCAAGGAGGGGGGCTCCGTTCCGAGGAAGGGCGTGGGGGTGCACATGTCCCCTCCCCCCCCACGCGGGCCGTGTGTGAGCGTGCGCCCCCCTTCCCCGGTCGGCACCTTTGAGTCCGTGCCTGCTTGCCTGCCTCAGCCTGCGGTTCATTGCTTGTTTCTATGCTGTGATGCACCTTTGTGTGGCCTGTTGTGAAGACACGTGAGCACAACGCACAGACGGTTTGAACACAGACAGAGCAGCGCAGTGGTGGCAGCAGGAAGCAGCGTGGGCCTTGGAGTCAGAAACCGTACGGTGAGGACGAATCCCGACCTGCAGTGGCCGCTGAAGAAGTGAGGGCCTGCGTGCACCGCCAGGGTCAGGAGGGTGAAGTTACAAGTCCGCCTAAGAGCCTCCTTGTGAGTGTAAACCAACGGCAACAATGAAACGTGGGAGGGGCTTCTAAAAACCGCTGTGTCAGAGTCCATGTTACAGAAGACAGTTCTTTCTGGGAGAAAAGTTGATTTTGAAAGTCACAGGAGCTCTCAGGGGCTAGCCATAGGCTGGCAAGAGAAAAGGGGTGGGGCGGCCACGCCGGGCACTTTGGACCTGAACCTGAAACGTCGAAGCTGGAAATAGAAGTTTTACCCGTGAACTTGATCAGTTTTAGTAGCTGCCAGCACCCGCCCTCCAAGCCTCACATTAGAGTCACTGTTGGTGGGAAAGCGTCACGTGTTGCTCGCGCATCGCTCTCAGAAGGACTGAGAGTATGAGGCCCCACTCAGGAAACGCCCCCGGAAGTGGCCCCACCGAGTGGCTGCGGGGGACCCCAAGAGTGCACCCTGTGACGGGACCCGTGGAGGCAAGCAGGGTGCAGGGGAGCTGCTGGGTGAGCCCTGCCCCGCTGTGCTGCTGGCCCCGGGGAGGCAGACGACCCCTGCCGGCTGCCCCATCCTCGGTCCTGTGCCTGTCCCTGAGCTCTTCAGCCCAGCGCCAAGAGAGGGACGAGCAGCGTGCCCACGCGCACGCAGCCGCCGGGGCTCCTTAGCAGCCTGCCGGCACCGGTAAGCGCTCGTTAATTCCCAGCCTGCCCAGCCCTCCAGAACAGCGGAGGAGGGTGCTGACCGGGAAGCCGCGTCCCTCCCACACCGGGCAGTTCCCGCACCTGCAGGGCCACGTGTCTGGGGCCTCGTCACCTGCAGGGGCCGGGCGGGACGCTGCGTGAGCGACGTTCAGCTTTCTGTGCCGCTCACCAGTCTGACGCTCCTCCTCCTCAAGGTCGTTTGCAAGTGACGTGAAAACGGTCCCTACAGAGCAGCGAGGCAGGAACGTCAGGGCACTCCTGTCTCGCTTGTTTCTTATTCTTGAACTAATTTTCTGCATAATCTTCAAATGATTCTGCACATTTTCTTCTTTACCTGTTTCCCATAAAAGAGAAAATAGATAAAAAAATTTTTTCAAAGGGCATCGCTAGTCTTTAGAGTGTGGAGAAAATTGATCAAAATATTAATTAGACTTTTGTTTTGCTAGTTTGCATTAGACAGATGGAGTTCTGATCTTTAACAGCACCATGAGTCATGAAACTGCTTGTGTACGAAAATGCCATTATTAACACAACAGTAGTTTTCAGCAGTTGGTAATTATTGGCATAATTAAACATTTATCAAGAAACGAGTATTTATCATTCATTAAACTTTCATTAAAAATCCATCTTAGCACAGGGTAGATCAGCCAGTGATTTTCAAGTGATAACTTCCCCACTTCTGGCAGGAATATAGGACATTTTCCTAAGTAAAGTTGTGCACAAGGTAATGTTCCAGGAACTGTGGACAGTTACGGGATTTCAGTTTCATTTTGTACCAAGTGTTTTTAGGACTTGGACCAGAGCAAGAAAGTAGGAAATTGGTGATGTTCTTTAGGGTTTGCCGCACTGGGGACTTCTTTTTTCAGCCTGTCTCGCAAAACATGTTACCCTTGGCAGAGAAAAGGGACCAGTGAGCGGGCTCTGCAGTGCTGTTTACAGAATTTAAATTCCCCAAGCAGGCGCCGCGTGCATAGCTGAGCATGCGTGAGCCTCTCCCGCCAGGAGAGCAGCAGAGCCCAGCACGGTGGCCCAGGGGCTGGTCACCGCTGTGCGTGCAGGCCGCAAACGGGGCTTCCGTTCACATCCCGTGCTGGTTCCCAGGACCGGCAGGAGGGACCCTGGTGGGTAGGCCTTTCCCTTGGTGGCTGTAGCAACGCCCCAGTCTGCTGCTCCAGAGCTGCGCAGGGTCACCGTGCTTCCGTTTTGCTCAAAGGTGGATCTTACTGGGTCGTAACTTAAGAGTCTTCACTCAAAACCTTCCTTGACGTGGGTGTGGGTGCCCCTCCCTCCGCAGCGCACTGGCCGGGGGCCGCGCCCGGACCCGCTCGCGTGGCAGAGTGGCTGCAGACAGCTAGGGCGCTGGGGACCCCCACACGCGCCAGGCTCACTCCATTTCCAGCGGCTTCAGTGTTGTTTTCTCCTGGGCAAAAAATTTACTGTATCAGTGCTCGTCTGTCACAAGAATGAATTGAATTTGTACCCTTTAGTGCAAACAACAATAGACAGAGTGGTAACCTAGTAGAAAACAAATAGACGTGCCGTCCCTTTTGGGGATTCTGAGAGGTTCAGAGAGATGGCGCTGGCGGAGGGGAGGTGGCAGATAAAAAGAGGCCAGCGCAGGCAGGGCCCGGCGGCCATTTGTTACCGTGCCGTCTCCACAGCGCCTGCCAGGCCCAGGCGGGGAGGAGCAGTGCCGACGGGCGACGTGAGTCATCACCTCTGGCCCCTTGGCTGGAGCGGGGCTCCTCGCCTCGCGGCCGGAGGCCTCACTCTGTTCTGCAGAACTTGCTTCGGAAGGAGAGTTTCCTGCCTTCAGTTTTCCTGTCACTGGCTTCCCGTTGGATATATCCTCTTGAAAAGGAACAGAGTGAATGAAAACCTGTGCCCGCGTCCCTTCTCCTTTCCCTGACCCTCCTGGAGCTGACCACATTCAACGCGATGATTAGTGTTTGTAGTGAAACCGCACCACGTTTATGCTTTCTCCACATTCACCTCATGTGCGAAGGCGGCCAGAGCACCCGCGCGTGGTCAGGCCCTGCCTGCCGCCGTCCCGAGCGCCCGCGTGTAGTTCGACTCCCATGGGCAGGGTGGTACATGCCCTCGTGCGCCTCGGTCCCCGTCCGTGACTGTGGTTCTGTGAGGAGCGGGCGCACGGCTGGTCAGAGGCGGCAGCGCTAAGCGTATTGTGAGAGTGGTTGGCCACCGTTTCTCCCAAGAGTGCGCCGAACGCTTTCTCGGTCTTTCCTGTGTGTGGAAAGTGGTGAAATAATTTCACTTGTGCTTGCTGTGTTGGATTTTTAGGGACTTTTTAAAAGTAGAACATATTAGTTATTTTTTGTAGATAATTTCATTAACTACGAAACCTGAATTCATTTAGTCCTAAACACTTCCAAAGTCGTGACTTGGGAACGTTTAGTCACCGCTCGGTCCTGTGCGCCGCGACCCCAGCACACCTGGTGTGTGACTCTGTGTAGGAGGGGCAGTGGAGCAGCTCAGGTGCCCGTCACCTCCTGGGGAAAACCACACGGTCGTGCCAGTGGCTGCGCACACGGTGGGGGCTTTGCCCGACTGGCTGTTCTCTCCGTCGTGGCTCACGGTGCACAGTCGCAGGGCCTGTCACACGCGGGCTTGCGCGCTGGCGGGCCCGTGGGCATCGCTAGAGGAGGTGACGTTCAGCGTGGAAGGGGGCCCCCACTTGCAGCCGCTCGGACATTCTACTGACTGCCCAGGCCGGCGCCACAGACCTCAGTGTCCCTCCTGGAATTCGGGGTGTGGCTGCGACCTCAGGCTCCATGTCACCGCGTGGCTGAGGGGCGGTCACATATTTTGCATCCCCCCCTCCTATCCCAGTGACAAACATAGTAAAGTTAAAAAAAAAAAAAGACAGTACTGTTCCTTCACTACTTCGTTTCTACCATCCGATGTCGCCCAGTTCAACCGAACACCAGATTCGCCTTCGAACACAGGTTCTTCAACAGTTCTGAGAAAGGGAGGGACCCGCTACATTGAATAAGTGGCCTATTGCCTTCTCCATCATTTTACTCCAGTACTTCTGGTCCTCAGATCCAGAATCAAAGCAAATAATGGTTTAGCAATTATTGATTGAAGTGCAGTGTGGCCAATGGAATAGATACCAATAGATTTCACCTCAGACCTTGGCCCTCTATATCTGATCAATAACCAATTTATTACTAATTATATCCAACAAATAGAATACCTTAGACATCTATTTTCCTCTGGCAGCCAGCAGGCAGGGAATAATTTTTTTAGAAATAAGCCCGCGACTGCTGGGTCCTGTGCCCGAGGCTGCTGCTCGGCCGGTCGGCGCGTCGCGGGGCAGTGCTGCGCGTGTCTGACCGCCAGCGGGCATCACCCCCACCGCCCCCGCGACGCACCACACATGCCAGCTCCTGCCTTCAGAGGGTCCTGTTCACTGAGCTGTCTCGTGATAGGGAGAGGTAGCACGGCAGAATAGGATCCGCAGGTATTAGTGTCAAGAAGAATAATGTCCCGCCTGCCCTTTCTCCTGGGCTACTGCATAGGTTATACAGCGATTGGGATGCGTCAGTAGAAAACAAAGGAAGCAGAGGTGGCGGGACTGGGCGGGGGCGGGGGGCGCGGGCCCCAGCACTGCAGAAATGAATGATTTTGCTGGTGCCAAAAATAACGTGCAGCCCTCTTCTCCCAAAGCAGAAGCGTGCGTGATGGTGCCTCACAGAATCCCCGCAGGCATCTTGCACGGCGCGCACCTGGGGCCAAACAGAGGGTGCTGAGGCGGGGGGGACGCTGGGTGCCAGGAACCCGCCCTGCGTGTCAGCAGGGCTCACCCACCGCAGCGCCTGGCGTGCAGCCGCGTGAGAAAAACACGGCCACTCTCCGATTTCATTTTCATCCTGCTGTCGTGGAAGGAAACCACGTAGACAGAGGATGCGGCCGGCGCTGTAGGGGGGCCGCGGCCCCCCGCTCCCTGCTGGGCTGGGGCCCTTGTCGTCTCACAGGGGAGAATTGATCCCGGTGGCTTGTGAAACGACAGACCCGGACGAATCAGATCTACCTTGTTCACACCCAGACGCGGCGAGTGATTTATCGTCTGTCCCTTGAATTTCTGTGAGCGCTCTGTCTAAACTTTAGAGGAGGAGTGCGTTTGCGATTAAATCTTAACAAATGTTGTTTTAACTAGACTGCAGTGTACGTTATTGACAACGAGCAACTTTTCTTCTCAAAATAACATTGGTGCTCAGGCATGCAATTTACAAAAATGACAAGGAAGGGTGGTACTTCCCCCAAGGTGAATGTGAGCTGACTGATTAGCTGGTATTTTAACTTAGATTCTTGCAAATTACAGACATAAGAAACCCTGCAATTTATATGTACTTTGGAAGTGAAAGCTTTAATCCCGTGATTCATGAAAGTAAAGTGGTAATAATTTAAGTACCATATTTTATTTATCCCTCAGACTTGTCAGCTGATACCAGAGGTATTCCTGCTATTTTGGGGCTGCCGCCTTTGGCCACCTAATTGCTTCTCAGGAAGGAAGAGGGAGACGGCCTATGTGACTGCATGGGCCGTCTTTGGCAACGTCAGGCAAAGGCGTCAATCAGTCCATCTGGGTAAAATCACAAGCTGACTCCGATATTGCTAAATATTTACCCTGTCACATACACACAGACGGGCAGATGAAAGGAGGCGTTCATTAGGAATTCTCCAGCTTGTCAGCCTGAAGACGTAGATTAGAGCAAAACCTCCCACTATGGTACTGAGTGCTCCAGAAAAGTCTATATTTAGCCATTCTGAGCAATAAATATCATCATATTGCCTCATTTAGGTAAATAGAGAATAAATATTGTCAAGATGATCCAGAGATAATGTAAACAGATCCCTGTTCAGAGCCTCCGTGACGGGGAAATTCCGGGACAGTGATGTGCCGGTGGTACTTTCTGGCTTAACCCTTTTTCTTAGTCACAACCCCCCTCCCTTTTTGGGTAACAGAGTGTGTTGCTGACAGATTAGGAGGGAAAACAAAGAAAGAAGAATTTTCTAACCACCAAGGTGACTTCAAGTTATGGGCATCAGAGCACTAATTAATGCCTGTACCGTGGCATAGCCTCGGCGGTTGCCTTCGTCGAAAGTCAAGGTCCGCAATAGCGCTCAAGTTCATTTCCGAGCCTCGGAGCTAATGAAGCCCGTTGGTCCCGGGGGCCCAGCCCTGCTCAGGGCTGAGCCGCTGTCCGACATGACGTCCGGGCAGTGCCCAGGCAGGGACTTGCGGTCTCACGTGGCCCTCGCCACAGGAGACAGGCTCCTCACACGGCACGCCCCGCGGGCACCCCGGCCGGCACCCCTGCGGCAAGGCCCGGGCTTGGTGCGCCACCCCGGTCACGCTGATAACCTGGGAGCCGTTCTCAGTGGGAATTTTAACTGATGTCAGAGTTTTAGTTAATTACACGAGATGATTTTTTTGAGATTAATAATTAACATCTCTCTTTATAACTAAATATCCATAATTAATCAGCAAATCATAACGTGAAGACTAATTAACTTCAAACTCAAATCTTAACAGAAAATCCATATTACTCTCCAGCATCATTAATTACCAGAGTAATCAAAGTTATCCCTCGCGGGATGAAACATAAAGCTTTGTGGGTATATCGGCTAAGCAGTGTTAGCAGAGAAGAATTTCCAAAGTAACTTCAAATGGCATTACTGATTACAAAATGACTAGATTGTTCCAGCACGTTTTTGCTGGCCCCGCGGCACGTGATCAGTAAGCTGCCCCCGCAGTCGCCTGGGCACCGGGCAGAGTGGAACGCCACCCCCGCCCGGTGGGTTCTTCCCCGGGTGGTGAGTGCGGCAATTTCTGGCAAGTGAGTGACAGGGCTCAGGGTCTCCAAGCCGCGGCGTGCCCCTGAGCTCCTCGCCCACCGCCTCCCAGCACGCCAGCCCCGCGGTGGGAGGAGCAGGCCTGTGCACAGCCGGCACTGTTCGCAAAGGGGGACTTTTTGGCGCTAATAAAAAAACTTGAAATGCTATAGCTGTCAATTATTAAGTGCTAAAGGGAGCTGAATAATTAAAGAGACAGTATGTAAAAGAGGAAGTGCCAGACACAAAATCACCGTGGGCACCGCGGGGCAGGAAAGGGGGCCGCCCATGTTTCTGAGGAGTGGCGCCCCCCGCCCCACCTGAGGGCACCGAGAAGTGCCGTTTCAGGCTTCCACGTGGGGGCCAGGAGTGAAAAGTGTGCCTAAAACCCACGTTGCCGTTATTGTGTCACCTCCTCGCACAGGGCACAGGTGGGGCGCCATCCTGTGCGTAGCAGCTGGGAAAGTGCTCGGCCGCTCCCACTGACCATCGGGGACGCTCTGAAGAGGAGCTGGGTCCTTGGGTGGCACCTCGCCTTTCAGGTCAGGCTCGGAACGGCTCCTCAGCCCGCAGAGGCGCTGAACAGGAAGATTTCTGTAATTTTGTTGTCAGCGGGTGATGTTCTGGAGTGCTAATTATTGGGAACAATTATGTTTTCTTAATAACAAAAGAAGTAGCAGTGAGTGAAGCGGGCTTACCTTCCAATCTTTGGAGAACAGTCTGGGTGTGCTGGCCATTAAGGACGAGCGTTCCTTTCGGCTTCGCGGGGCCCTACTCACAGAGGATGCTCGTCTTCAGGCTCTCGGCTCCCGCCCCGTACACCTGCGCCACATGTCACCATGCTGAGACTCGGGGCTCGGCGTGCCCGCCCCGCCTGAGGCTCGTGCCTGCGCCTCCCGAAGCCGCCTGCCTCAGTGAGCCCCCCGCACACCGTCGTCAGCGCAGTAATTAACGTGCGGCCCCTGCTGAGGGACGCTGCTGGCGTCACGGGCCGCGCTCATCAGTCTTCCTGATGTGTGGGCGACCAGGAGACGCGGGCGAAGTGACAGCAGGCCTGCGATGGCACATCAGCCGTGCTGCGCAGGGCTCAGACGGGAGTGCGGTCTGCGAGGCCCACCGTTGGGGAGAGGGATCAGCCACACCGTTTCCGCGATGCAGCTGGGTGTTAGCCTGCATCTGCAGCTGTCAAGTCATCTGTCTTACTTTTTGTCTCTATTTTATGAATACTTGGAAGTTTTGAGTTTTGTACATTATCTCTTAACCAGTTTCCAAATGGAGGTGCCAAGGGTCCCCTCTCCTTCTCTCCCTCTCTCCTGGCCCTACCGCCATAATCCATTATGGAGCAAGTGTTCCTGACGATTGATTTTGGCCATTTGATGGTAATTTGAGTTGATGCAAGTCAGTTTCAAACTCATACTCATAAAAAAAAGGTGCCGTTCCTTATGCCTCCCTAGGGAAATGTTTTGGGTACATCTCAGTTTTCTTGTAAGCTGCCTCTGTTGTGCCTGGGCCGTGGAAAACAGTTAAATTTGGTGGGTGTGCCTTGGCGCGGCACGGTTGCTGTGGCGCTGGGCCGGCCTCCTTGCTCCCTGGTTCTTTCTGCGAGACTGGGTGGCCTTTTACTTCCTGTAACAGTGGCCCTTCTTGGCACTGTGTCACCGTTGGCACCTGCTCCCCAAAGCCCACCAGTGTTGGCCCCTCGGGGGCTCAGGTGAGCCGGGCAGAGGGGCGGCTACTGCGCAGGTGTACCCTGACTCCCCAAGGAGGCGTGGGCACGGCCCCTGGGCACTGGTCTGCGGAGGGAACAGTCACACAGAAAACAAAACCTGGTGCAAACTGCGCGGCTCTCGGTTGGTGGCCTTTGTTCAGCGTGGGGCAGCAGGCTCTTCCCACCACTTCGTGAGGGGACGGGGGTCTCTGCGTGTCTCTGTTCTCCCATCCGCCACTCGTCCTCAGCCCCCAGAACAGCTGCTCACGCTATCACCGCAGTGGCGGGGTCAGGAGGGCACTGGATGCACTGAACAGGGTAATCAAGCCATTAAGTATTGTAAGTGCATTAAAACTCGCATCTGAGCTCGCCCATCTAATGGTCTGTAAACAGACCCTCTGCCACTCGGGGCACCAGGCTGCCCGTCGCGCGGCCCTTTTCCCCGAACACAACCGTTGAGGTTGACCCGCGCTGACGCTGCTTCAGCGATGAACTGCGAACCCAGTGAGTATTACACTCTTTCTAATGCACAGCCTTTGGACACCGGAGTAACTGGGACAGCGGCTCTGACTCCGCCCCACACAGCACGGCTCCACGTGCAGCGCCGCCAGCCCTGTCGGTGGCATCGGGTCACATGAGTGACGGGGGAGGGTGTTTCTCAGTGCCATCGTGGCCCCCGAGGGAGCGGTCCAGGAAGGAGCTGGAGGCAGCGCATTTGCCGCACGTGAGGCTCGCTCTACCGGTGCCGTGACCTGTTCCCAAGGCTCCAGTCACCCTCCGAGGGTGCCGGCCCCCTCTAACGGCAAAGGCACTGCGGCTGAGGGGGCAGAAGGAGCTGCCCAAGCGCGAGAGCCAGTAGGTGGCTGGGCTCAGGGTGCCGCGGGGCGCTCGCCGGGCCTTGGGACTCCCCCAAAGCTGCTTAGTGTGGGAAAGAGCGCTGCTGGTGGCTACAAGCCTCAGCACACGCGTGACTGCCCAGGGCCTGTCCTGAAGAGGAGATGCCGGTGATGGCAGGGCAGCTGTGGGTCTCTGCGGTCCCACGCTCCTCCACCCTCCCGCCGGGGGACGCTGGGTTGGGCCTCAGTGCAGGAGGTCACCAGTACAGCCACCGTCCCATCCGGGTGCCGGTCTTGGTGGGACTGGGTGGATGTTCTCACTTCCTTCGGAAGGGGGTGGTGCGGTCGCATGTCCCACCAGCGAGTGAGAACCCCGCTCACTCCACACCCTCACCGCACATGGTGCTGTCAGCCTCTCGATGTCAGCTGTTCTCGGGAGTGTGCAAGGCGCCTCCCACGATTTTGATCTGCATTTCCCTAGTGGCCGACGGTGTCGAGCGTCTCCTTGTGCGTGCGCTCATGTGCGAGCCGCTCTTTTGTTAGGGACACCTCCTTGTCGTGCGTTAGAACGCACCTCTGACGCACGGTGTGGCCCAGGGGACGTGCACCCCTCGCCAGGGCTGCGTGCCAACACGGGGGAGCCACTTCCAGGGCCCTTGTCCCCTCCCACCCAGAGGCGCTTTGCCCTGCCAGCCTGCTCACTGGCTTCCCCTCCCCCACTTCATCCAGGCCATGGTGTCTGGTCTGGGCCAGTCCCGCTGCCTCATGTCCCCGAGGCTCCTCCTCGCCGGGCCCTCCCTCTGGTCCCTCCAGGAAGTCATGGCTGCCACCACCGGGCTCCTCGCTCTCTCTCCTTGGTGCCTGCGGCAGCCTCATGATACTGCTGTGAACCCAGGGAAGCGGCCGCCCTCGGATAAAGCGGCCGCCCTCGGCCTCCTGCAAGCTGCTCCTGAAGAGGCTTGAAGTGCCGTGTGTGGCGCCCTGCGCCTAGATGTCAGAGCCAGCCTCCAGCAAGTCTATAAAATTGGCAGATATCCGTACATGACGGTGTTGTCAGGGGAGCCAGCTGATTTCATAATCAGAGGCAGGATTTTTTCGTTGCTAAATTGTTGGGTTCACTTTGGGCGTGGACAGCTGTGTGAATGAGCTGGATTACCGGTGGCCTTTGGTGCCTGCTGGGCTGCTGTGAAAGGCTCCGAGAAACAAGCAGATGGGGCAGCATGGGATTGGATCTGGGGACCAAAACATGGACCACGGCTGCGACCGTCGCCACAGGTGAGAGGAGTGAGCCTTCTCCTGGCATCGTTAGAACCTTTATGTAGTTTTCAGTTTCTTAAAAACTTAAGACCCGTTTTTAGGAGTGTGTAGCGGCACTGGGGGAAATGCCTGGCCCTCTGAGCAAATGCAGGAGACGGGATTTTTGGAACTAGATTCCTTGAGGGTTCCAGCTTTGACTTCGAGAAGCTGCTGGAAGGTTCCACACTGTTCACAGGCCCTGTTACCTTAGGTTTCTTCAGACTGATTGAGGTTTGCTGGGCGTGGCCTTTGCTTCTGTGGCTTCGTCCTGTCTCACTCTGCCAGGGTCGGAACCCCGCACAGCCCACCTGCGCAGGGGCTGGGCTGGCCCGAAACCAGCCCGGTCCTGCTAGCACCTGCAAGGCCGCCTGCAAAGCCTGAAAATCGTCTGTGACAACGAGCTGCTCACGGGTGCGTGTAAGATAGGTGGTGTGAGGCGCATCAATGGCATTACATTGTGTGCCTTAAACCATGCGATATTTGACTGGTTTATTGAAAAAAAGCCACTGTTGATTGTCACATTTGGCGCTGTTTAAAATTTCTGCTGAAGAGCACGTGTCCTTAGGGTTTGGGGCCAAGACGAAAGCTGTGTTTGTGTCTCGGCGGTCTGCGGGGTGCCTGCGCACATCTCCACTGCCCTCAGCGCCCCATGCAGCACGCGGGGGCCAGGCCGGGGCAGCGTGGCAACGGAGCAGGACGCAGCTCAGCAGCGAGGGCGACGCCGGGCCAGCTCCGCGAGGAAGCACATGGGGAGCGCGTGGCTGTGCCGTCTCAGCAGGAAGTCTTGTGCTGGAGTGTGGGTCCCCCTGGGAATTAAAAGTTCCTCACTGGAATTAGAACGCATGCACCTGGCAGAGCCATTTCGTTTACCTTGTTCTCACGACACCCTACAGACTCGACCCCCTTGAATGGTTAGGCGCCTTTTTCTGGCTCCAGCTGAGCAAACCATCAGCAAGTCATGGGCCTCCCGAGTGTGCCCCCTTTGTCTCCAGACAGCGGAAGTGCTGCCTGCAAATGGGCTGAATTTTCATGAAAATGAGCATGAAGCGTGCCAGGCCTCTCCATGCCAGCTGTAAAACAAAGCGCTGCTTTCGTCGCCGCTGCCTTTGTCCTCCGGTCTGTTTACATGGCCGATCGCGGGGGCCGGGGCCGGAGCCTGCACTGGACGCTCCTTTCTGCGCTGTGCGCTCTCGGCCCTGATACTCGTCACCCCTGCCCCCTGTTCATTCTACAAAAGGGAAAATTTAATGTCGAGCATCTCGAGTAATGTCATAGGGTTTCATGCTAACAGACCAAAAGGCTTTGTGATTGGCCGGTGGACCCTGCAGGAACTGGGGTGGGGCAGACGAACATGCTTTCAGAAGAAGGAGCAGATCTGTGGTTTGTGTGAGCCTCTGGATCTGTAAGCTGTTATTTCGTTATATTGACGTCAGTTTTTATTGTCTTCATATTTCCCACCCTACTGCACAGTGTTTGCATGCAGTGGACCAGCCATCTTAAACACGGCTTCTTTTAATGCTTCTGAGTTCAATTCAAGCGATCAGAAGTCATTCTTATTTGAAATCACGTGGGGCCCAATATGACAACTGTTGAGCCATTTGAGCGGCAATGCTACAGTCAACCCGTAGGTTTCTGGCACTAAGACAGACGCTCCGCCGCTCTATTGCAGCAGGGCTGGCGGGGAGTGTGTTCCATGTGTAAGAGGGTATGGGTTGTTCATGTCCCAGCGGGATGGCACCGGCTGTCCCGCCCATTTGAAAAGTTCAGTGACACCAGTCAGTAGAAGGTGCGTCTGCAGCCTAAGCCGTGGTTGGAGGCCAGTCGCTCACTCTGCCCCTGAGGGAGCTGGCACTGTCGCGGGTCATGTGCTCTGTGAGGAGGGACCTGGGAGGCACGGAACCCGTGGGTCCCGAGAGCCCTGGGTCTCCTCACAGAGACTGGTGGGAAGCCGGGTAGGAGAGGGCCCCACCCGCCACATTGGCCACCGCAGACCATGTTCCATCGCTCTCCTGGTCTAATAGTCCGGCTCCTAAAATCATAATCCCGCACACAGCGGAGCCAGCCCACTGCCGGACCGTGACCGTCGGCACGGGGTGGCCCTGCCTGCGCCGGCACGTCTCAGGCTCTCTGACGCACACGTCACACAGCACCTGCCTTGGGCTCTACCCTTCGAGTGGCTGTGCGAGGAATCTGGGCGCTAAGTGCCTCCCTTCCTGGACAGTGTCTTTTGAGAGCACTGTGTGTAGGACTGACTGAAGGGGAAAAAAGCCTGTCTCTGCAGGAACCCGTTCTGTGGAGATCGGAGCTCAGCGCCTCTGCAGGGGCTGGCGCCTCGCCCACGGGCCGGGCCCTCCGTCGCCTGGCGCGCCTGGGCTCAGTTTGCGCCATGTGCCCTGTGTTCATGGCATGGCTTTGTAGGATGGGAGGAGATGGAGCCTCTTTTACTTACAAAGCTGGGGCCAGAAGCCAAGGCTCTTCCAAATATAACAGAATATTTAAAGATTGGGTTCTACTTAGAAATAAATTCGAAAGTGGAACAACGAAACCAAAAATTGAATCACAAAACTATGTTTTAAGAAAGAGCCACGCTCAGGGAGGAGGGCTGGCTGAGGGGTCGCTGTAGGTGTGGTCGTTTCCACGTTGCAGGGAGGTGATGCGCAGGCCTCAGTGGCTTCATCCCTGGCAGGACGCCATCAGAGCAGGAGCAGAGCAGGAAATAGTGCCTGCTGCCCGCGGAAGGAGCGACAAGTGCAGGGGGATCCACAGACAAGTCACTCCCCAGCCCCGAAACAGCTGGGAGCCTGTCCGCAGGGCCTGGGTTTTGGGGCGGGGCAAGGCACGGGCATGCGGTCCTGGGGCCCCGAGGCCGGCCTGGCCCAGGCCAGTCAGCAGCCCACAGTTCCGGTCCCCTAACGGGGGCTTTCCTGGGAGGGATCTTTTCTTCATTTTCTGTATGAGATTTGTCCACTGGCCTTCCTGGGACTTGTGTTAAGAATGTAAGATGTTCAGCGGCACCTTCCAAGGCACTGCTCTGGCCACAGATACGTTGGCCCCGTGAAGGACATGGCTCGCCGTGAAGGCACAGACGTGCGCACAGTCGTCCCGTAGATGTGCGGGAAAGCGAGACACGGTGTCCCCTCCCTGCTCTGCCCTCCGGCAGTTCAGCCCTGAGTGTCCGTCAGCCGGCAGTGCCAGGAAAGACTGGGGCATGTTCGCTCAGGAAGGCACCTGGCGACATTTCCCGGTGAAGAGAGGTGACGGTGAACACATGAGCATTCAGACATCCGTGGGCACCACTCCGAGTTTCCCACACCTGCCTTTCTTCCTTCTGGTAATGGAGCCACTGATCAGGTAGTGCTGGTTCCTGGTTTGCGGTTTGTATGAAACGTGGCCCATGTTGGTGTTCATAACTCGTGAACCGTGCGCTTTGAGGGGAGACGGCCAGAACTGCAGAACTGGCGTTTGTGACGGAGACTCGGCTGACATGTCGCCTGACTGGCAGGACGGGCTGACTTCCTGTCCCCAGCATTCAGCTCCCCCTGGGGGCTCCTGGGGGTACCTCCCTGGCCACCACACTGCCTTCCTACCCAACCCGGGACTTGGCGCGTTTTGTTTCTTACCCCTGCCTGCAGGGCTTTGTATTTGTTCACAGTAAACGTAGTTTTGTCATGCATATAATATACTTGGGATGTTTTAATCATATGGCATCATTCTATACGCTCTCACACATGAGGTGCGCTGCGTGCAGGTTTGCGGCACGGCCTGTGCTAGGACGTGTTGTACTTGAAATACCAAAGCCAAAACCTCGCATGCATTGAGCCCTCGCCGCATGCCAGGCACCACGAGAGCTGCCGTCTTCCAGGGCCTTCTCCCGCCTCAGACCCAAGCTCTGGCTGTCTCCATCCGGAGGGGAGGGCCCCGAGGCACAGGGGACTTGGGGAGCTGTCCAGGACGCTGGGAAGCGTGAGATTTTCCAGCTGGCACCCCAGCCGCTTGTCAGGCCGAGGCCGGGGCACTGGCAGAAGACACGAGATCCCTAGATCAGGGACAAGAAGGACCTGATTTCTCGCAGCGATGGCAGTCACCAGAGGGTCAGCGCCTGTGCTGTCTCTCCAAAACCCAGCCCAGCAGGGCAGCACGGAGGGGCCCTGTGGCGCTGGGGCACCTGGGGAGGCGGCTGAACGCCAGGAGCCGGGCCCCTTGCATTGAGTGGGGGCTGGCCTGATCTTCTCCCAGTATGTTTGCGTCATCCTGGGCGGTAAAGCTGCCTTTGTCCAGCTTCTGGAAAGAAATGTGTGACCTGATGGAAGCACCTGACATTTTGTGGGTCAGCTTTAATATGGTCACCATGGAATCCAGAAACTTCTGTCACGTTTATTGAGAAGGTCCCTGGGAGGTTGTGATCGTGACGATCCACATTTGGAGAACCTGAAGGTGCTGGTGGCCACGCCGCTGCCCTTCATGGGGGTTGTTCTGGGTCTGTTACTGAGCAAAGCCGGTGCTCACCTCTATCTCCAGCGCGCTGTCTCGGCCGCCAGCCTGTCCGCTGTGTGACCTGTTCTCCTTCATGACGACCCCCGGGGAGGTGCAGGGCCCGCGTCCGAGCCACGCGAGTGTGTAGGAGCCCTGGTGCGGAGTCCCGGGTGGAGTGCAGAGCTGACAGATGTGAGCCGTGAGCTTCGGGGGTTTAGAACTGTTGTAATTTCCCAACTGTCCCCCACCTTAAACACTTAGATAGCTGGGGAGGACGCGCGAGTGCCACTCAGGCCGGGCCCCGACTCTCTTCAGCTGCAGGACGCCTGTCTGAGCCCGGCTGCGGCCCCGCGGTGGCTCAGGACCGGGGGCACCTGCTGAGCTCCTGGAGCTCAGAGGCTGGCCTGTCGCGCTGGCCGTGCCCAGCAGCAGCAGCCCTGCCGGGCGTTTGCCCCGACCAGCCTCGCCTCCTCGAGGACCAGGGTCTGCAGGGCCAGGCGAGGGAGGAGGGCCCGGTTTCCACGCGGTAGCCGGGGGGCCCGCCCTCCCTACCCCAGCCCGGGGAGCTGCACACGTGCCCAGCCCGGGGCTTTGTCTGTGCGACCTGGACGTTCCAGGGCCAGCGGCCACCACCAGCACACTCCTCACGAGCTCCTCCCCAAGCTCTGTGGACAGCGGTGCCCATGGACACTGGCCGCGTGTCCCTCGGAACTGGCCTCGTCTTCGCGGTGTCCCTGCACCCACGGGAATGCTGAGCTCTGACTCCACGTGGAGGTGTGAGTTTCCCAGCGTGCATGTCGCCGGCACTGCTGTGTGGTACGCGAGTCGCCCAGGGTCGCCTGGGGCCTCCGGTGGCTGTGTGTGCCGCCTCTGAGAGCGGCGTCCACCTGTTTCTGAGCCTCGCTTCAGTGAAAAGGCAGTGGCGCTGCCCACCTGACCAAGCCTGAGCCTCCCACGCAGACTCAAAACCCCGAGAGCTCGTGTCCACGGCCCTCGGCGGCACCGGCCCACATGGCGCCCCACTTGCAGGCGGGCGTTTGCTCGAGGACTTGGCATGTGGCATGTATCACTGCGCAGACTCAGGCACAGAGTGTCTCCTGGAGACAGGCAGCCGCCCTTGAGGTCGGCCACGTGTCCCGCTGCAGGTGCTGGCGTGCTGCCCACCCGCCCGCCCGCGGCCACTGGGCGCTGGCCCGGGCGCTGCATTTCTGCGCCCCCTGCCCGGGACTCCCGGCCCCTCAGGAAGCCTACCTGGTTTGTGCAGGGGACGCCCGAGCCACCGCCTGTCTCGTGGGCCCGAGGGGTGGGCACCGCAGGCATTTCACTCGGTGCTGTAACCGGGAGTGTGTTTTGATTCATGCTGCTCGTTTCATAGCGGGGGTTCAGGCCTCAAAGTCTATCTTCTGTTTGGTGTTTTTTTTTTTTTTTTTACCAGTTTTCAACTATTATCTCAGGTGTATAGGTGTTTAGTTTTTACGTAGGAGTTTAACTTTGGTATTTGGGAAGACGTTCACAGTACAGGTTGGAGCTTTCACTGGTTAGAAAGGAAACCATTCTTGTTTCCACGCGTGCTGAAGGACAAGCAAGGGCCAGCGGGTGTCCAGGACGCACCAGACTCTGTGCCCGCATCAGCCAGGCCGACCAAGGGAGGCTTGGGCCCACGCCCACTCTCCCACCCAGATTCGGCTGGCCAGGTCGCCGGGGCCTCGGTTCACCCCACTTGTCCTGGAAGCCCCCCGAGCCTGGCGTCAGGCCCTGCTGCTGGCATTTTCTCAGCCCTCAGTGACCTCAGCTTTCTCGGCTGCAACCAGTGACCTCTGGCACCGGCTTCCCGTCCCAGACCCAAGGGGTCTGCTGTCTGTGGGTCTCAGGCTCACAAAGAGGCCAGGCCTTCCTGGCCCCTCCCGCGCACGCCAGCCGGCCGGGAGGTGGCAGGGGCACCCCAAGCAGACGGCGCGTTTCACAGGCGACGAAGCCGCGCCGACCCCCGCCTGGGGCAGCAGCTGCGGCCTCGACCGTGAGCAGATGTCAGACCTCAGAGCCCCGCCGGCGACTCGGCTGCCGACAGCGCGCACCCCGCCCGGCCGTGGGCGCTGTGTGCCGCAGATGCCACTGTGACGCTGCCTCTGGGCCATGACCGAGGACAGCTGTGCTGCGCCTGCGAGCTGAGGCGCCTGCCACAAAGATGCCCACCGGCCTCCGCCCACTTTCTAGGGAAAGACCCTGGGTGCCG
The DNA here is from genome assembly GCF_021234165.1 of Pteronotus mesoamericanus. NCBI lineage: Eukaryota > Metazoa > Chordata > Mammalia > Chiroptera > Mormoopidae > Pteronotus > Pteronotus mesoamericanus. The sequence goes on from NW_026555247.1 coordinate 42,407,072, forward strand.
TGACACCAGGAGACCGGGCCACGCCGGCCGGTCCACACGTGGGCTCCTTGCGGGGGGCGCCAGCAGCCCCAGAGGCTGGCCTCGTCTGCCTGAGTTTGCCTGTGAAGCGCGGCAGCCCGCACAGCGTTGGGAAAAGGCCTTGCCTCCTCAGGTTGTGGTGTCTCTGTCGGGAGTTTGTCAGACTGTCCGAGGTCATGGGAAGTCCTAATTCTTGGGCTCTATGACAAAAAAGAAGGTCGCTGTCCGTTTGAGTTCACAACCTACAGTCCAGCGGGCGGCCGTTCTATCAGTGGGCTGGGCTGCGGGCACCTGGAGTCTCCTGTGCTGCCCCCGGGCCCTGCAGCCACAGAGAGACCATTCCCAGAGCCCCCGTCACTGCCCTCCCAAGGCCGCCACCTCCCCCTGGGGCTGCGCCTGGCCCTGGGTGCGGCTGTGTGCGTGGCTCCCGCAACGGGGCGCTTCATTCATGCAAGGGGATGAAAGCACGTGCCCGGGTGTCTGACACAACGCGGCCTGTCCCAGGGCTGTGCCTTTATTCTCTGCCACTCCTCAGTGCCCATGGAGACTGTTCACAGGCAGGCCAGCTGGAATCCTGGCCGATCGTGTCTTTGCAACTTGAGAGGAAATGCACTCTTAGTTTTTTTCCGAACACCCTGGAATCTCTGACAGGGGTCTGGTATGATTCCCTCCCGGTGCTGCCAGTGGTCCCTGGTGAGAGAGCGCCCTGCGCGGCACCTGCCCTGCGCGCCCGGGCTCCCCGGGAGGCCGCGTGTGGGAGCTGCGCGTGCAGAGCCCTCAGGAGGGAGGCAGGCTGCAGCTGGGTTTTCAGAGAATCTCCTCATCTCTTCTGATAAAACAGTGGCCCTCGGCAGACTGCGGCCGAGCGGCCTTTCCCTGTAGCTTCTGGCACACACCTGTCAGGTGTTTATTGGCGGCATCATGCAGGCGGTTACCAAAACGCCCCTTAACCGTCAGTGCCCCCTCCGCCCGCCTGCGCCCGGGTGAGGCGCTGCGGGTCTGTGCGCCGGCCGCTGCCCGGGCGTGGCTGGTCTGGCAGCGAGTGCGTGTCGGCGGTGTCCCCAGCAGCCCGCGTCGCTCTGAGTGTCACTGGCTGGAAGGCACCGCTCCCCAGGGAACAGCAGGTGCCAGGTGCTGGCCCTCCTTTGTTCTCTGAAACAAACACAGGCAGAATGGCCACGGTGGCAGGGGAGGCAAGACCGAGCGGTGGCCGTGACCAGGTCACAACCCGGACCAGGTGCTTGGCGTGCAGGGCGCCACGCGCGGGGAACACGCTCGCCCTGCGCCGCGCGAGCGTGGGAGGCTCGCCCTGTGCACCCAGGGGTCTGCGGGAGCCTCCTGGGGGCGGGCGCCAGGTAATTATTGTCGTCCAAACCCCGAGTCCATTACCGCGCCATTCTCATTATTGATTTCGTGGGCTAACCTATCGGTGGCTGCTACTGCAGGAATAATTTATTTCCTGCTTTGAAATTTCTAGAAGGTTATATTTCATTGAATTTTAATTTGTCATTTTTCCTGCTTTTACTTGAGAAACTTGTAAGCTTTTGTGACATTAAAATATGGCTCTAATTTATTAACATAATCTGTTAATATTGTTTCATTGTAATAGACATTAAGTATGATTTCTTAGCATTCTTGTTAAAATTACATCTTAAAATTGAAGTTGAGAAAAATTAAACGTGGCTTAAGACTCACAGTGCTTGTGTGCCCCCCGTTTTACATGAAGAGGATTACTTTTTAAATCTCATTGTGTTCAGGCGCTTTAAGCGTGACTGAGCCAAACGAGCATTTCCGAGCGTAGTGCCCCCCGCCATAGAGCCTAACACGCATGGTGTCCGAGGCGCAACCTGGCAGTGTGTAAGTGGGGACCCGCTGCGGGGGGGCTGAGGAGTGTGACATCGATGCCGGCTGTAGCGACGGCGGGCTCTCCCCGGCCGACCTCCCGGCCTCGCTGACGCGGGGCGGCTCGCCCACGCGCGTCTTTTTAATGCCGTCTTTACCTGCTACGCGATGCATGAAATCTACTTTCGGTTTTAGAGCTGCCAGCAACCTTTGACCCCTTTAGTGGAGACACAATGTGACCTTTCTATTGTCATCGGCTTTCATTCTCCTGAAAATTCTATGAATTTTTATTACAAGTTTTTTTTTAAACCAAGCTGAGGCTTCAACAAATTGCTTGACGCAGATGAGATGAAGTTGTTGAAGTGGGCGTTAGGTAAGTTTTACAGCCGGCGTGTCGCCGAGGAGGCCAGCCCGTGTCCTGCAGTGTCACCTGCCAGTGACTGCTGAGCCTGCTATTGGATAAATACATCATTTTATGGAACATTGATTGTTCTATAAACCCAATGGAGTATTATGGTCTATGATCAAACCATTTAGATTGTGTGTAGAGCACAGAAAATGCCGTATTCAGGATGGTACTAAAAGTGCCATTTGTGTATTTTATAGGTGTCATTACAGGGAAACTTCTCTCTGTAGGCCCTGTTTACTGCAAAATTTTTTAGTCTGTAATGACATTTTTCATTCACAACGTATGCCTTCAAGAGAGGGGGCCCTTGTTTTATTTGTTTCATTCGAGTTTACTGCACAAATTCTGTACATTTTAATTAAATGTAAGCTTAACAAAGGCGCCAGGTATTTATTCTGTGGGAGACTGACGGCAGGGAGGGAGACTGGCACACCCCCCACCCTCTGCAGCAAGCAGGCAGGTGCCGGCCGGCCCGCCATCTCCCAGGAGCTCCGCGGCCGGGCAGCGAGCAGGCCCCGGGGTCCTTCGCGCCGGTCACCCGGAGACAGCTCGGCAGGGAGGACACAGGGAAGGACCCGGGCCTCACAGTGAGCTTTGGAGGAGGGGCCTCATTAGAAATCACTTCCCGCGAAGCGGAATCTCAGCCCCCGCGGTGCCTGGCCCGTTTCCATGGGGCTGCGCAGGCTGGGCGCACCGGGCAGGAGGAGGGGGTGTCGGGGGCGGGCGCGGCAGAGCGCAGGGTGGCGTCCACGGACGGGCCCGGGGCTGCGCTTCAGCTGCACTTGCACCCCCTGCGCAATGCTGCTCCCTGTCCTCTGGGCGATGGGCCCAGAAGGGCTGCCTGGGACGCGGCCGCCCGGACCCAGCGCCGCCTGGGAATGGCGCGGAGTGGGACCCCAGCACCACGGGCGCACGCTCCGCGAGGGGTGCGCAGCTGCGCCCCGTCACAGGGCTGGGCGCTCGGGGCCGCCTCCGCGCCCCTGTGGCGTTGGCTGGTGAGCTTCCTGGTCGGCATTTACCAGAAAGATCTCGGGAATGGAAGCTGACGTGCCCAGCCAATTGTCGGGCGTCGTCCGGTTAGAATTTGAAGTTACAGCAGAGACTTGCATTAGTGTAAATGACACTTGAACTTCTACGCAGCCCAACATTAATTCATTACGGTCAAAATGGAAGACTCTTCAGTGGGTGAACCTTTTTCAATCTGATTGAGGCCGTTACATTTTATAGGTGCTATTTTTCAAAGCAGTGCTGACAGCACACGCGAAGTTATTAAATTGCAGAATCAAAGACGGACCCGCGCCCGCGTTTATGAACTGCGCCGGGGCGGCGAGCCCACGCTGGGAGCAGGGGATGTTGGCGCTGTGACGCTCCGTCACTCCGCGGTCACAGCCGTGTCTGCCCGTGCCGTTCACGTCGGCGGTCTGGAAGCAGCGCCGCCACCTCTGGCTGCGGATGAATTCAGAGGGAGCCCGGAGCCGTCATCAGGAGGGCAGGGGACCACTGGGCGGCAGGCGGCCCTCTGTCCGGTGCGGACGGCGGGGCATTGCCGGGACTCGGCATGCAACACCTCTCCCGAGACGCCCTGGGAACGGGACGCTCTTCCCTCCCCACAGCACCACCCCTCCTGTGTTTGAGGGGAAGGCGGCGCGTGTCCTCCTGTGGTTACCTGGGATGGGGTGACGTGAAGGCCATCTTCTTTTCTCCTGTGTCCCTATTTTGTTTTATACTCTGAGTTAGATCGAAAGTGACCTCGAGATTAAATGAAGTCTAGGGCTACAGAGGACAGAAGAGGCAGGAACAGCATGGTCAGGCCAGGTGTCGGGAGGCACGGGGCAGGGTCCCTGGGCTGAGTGGGGTCACCAGCACCCCGCCCACGCCACCCGCGCAGGCCCCTGGCCTCTAAGGAGAAGCAGGGAGGGTCAAAGCTGGGAAGACAGCGGGAGGTCAGGGTCAAGCGCCCGCCCAATGAGCCAGCCCCTGATTTTTGTGGGATCTTCTCTTGATTCTGCTGACCACACGCTGCGTGTTTTTGTGGTGGGCGGGGGAGGCGGTCTCCGCAGCAGGCAGCTCCCAGGCAGGTGCGCGTGCGGCACTGACCAGCCCACGGAGCCCTGGGGCGCCTGCCACCGAGTGCTGCCGTGGGTGTGAGCTCACGAAAGCGAGCTGGTGGCTGGCCTGGCCGCCCTGTTGGCCTCTGCTTTGCCAGGAGAGTGAAGGAGAGGAAACAGAGCCACGGCCCACCGGTAGCTCAGTGAGCCGCTCGTTTTTATTTTAGTTGTTCGGTTGCAGCTGACATTCAGTGTCGTTGTGTGTCAGTTTCAGGTGTGCGGTGTGGCGGTCAGCCAGTTACACACCCACTGGGCGCCAGGCGTTGCTGCGACACTACGATCAACTTCAGGTCCCTGCGGCTGCCCTGTGGCCACCAGTCTGTCCTCCTCAGCCCCCTCCCCTTCCCCAGCTGCCCCTCTGGCAGCCCTCAGTCCGTTCGGTATCTGTCGGTCTCTTTCTGTTCTGTTTATTTTGTTCGTTATATTCCACGTGTAAGTGAAGTCATGCGGCGCTTGTCCTTCTGTCCGGCTTATTTCACGCAGCATTATGTCCTCCAGGGCCATCCCTGCTGTCGCAAAGGATGAGGTCCCGTTATTTTTATGACTGAGCAGGACTCCATTGCACAAATGTCCCACAGCCCTTCACCCACTTGTTTGCTGATGGGCCCTTGGCTGTTTCCATACACTAGCTATTGAAGGTAATGCTGCAGCGAATGTAGGGGTGCATGGATTACTTAAAGTGAGTGTTGGGGGGGCCTTACGATATAGTCCCAGTAGTGGGATCGCTGGGTCCTGAGTTCCAGTTTTAATTTTTTGAGGCCCCTCCATACTGCTGCCCACAGTGGCTGCCCCAGCCTGCATTCCCACCAGCAGCCCGCCAGGGCAGGGCTCCCCAGGGGAGCCACTGAGCTAGACTCCTGGACATTCCGTCACCTGTGAGGCGTGGCGGTGTGCCTCCGCCTGGCCAGCGGGCCTCAGCAGTCCCGGTCCGCCCGCCGCCGCCTGCCCAGCCCCGTGCAGCCCTGCTCGTTGCGGCTACAGTGGCCGCCGAGCGTGCAGGGCCGTCTGCTGCAGGAGGTGGGCCTCGCGTGCCACAAGGGTCTTCTCATGACCCAGGGGTCTGTGACTTCACGATCCTTCAGTGCCAATCTCTGTTTTAAAAATGGGTCACTTACACAGTTCACTTCCTCACTGGGCTGGAGAACACAGATTATGGAAAACTGACGCCGAGCACTCACCGTGAGCCCCGCCGCCGCCACCGGCCCCCAGGACAAGCCAGAGTGGCCCTGGGCACCCTCCACGGCCACAGCTGCCCCGTGGGTGCCCCCCGCGGCCCACACAGGAGGACACGGGGAACACCACGCCAGCCCGGGCTGTGAGCACAGCAGGACGTGGACGTTCCGGTGTCCGAGCGGCGCACGTGTGTTGGGCCTGGAGTGGGCATGTCTGACTCCTGGCGTTTGGCTCCACGTCTGGAACCGCTGGCTCGGAGCCTGGGCCGGTCCTCACAGCCAGTGCCACTCGGCAGCCTCTGTGGATCCCACTGCAAAGCTGAACCCCCAGAGGGTGGGCTGTGCCGGGAGCCTTTCTAATAGGGCGGCCCCAACGCGGGCTACCCAACCACTCTTATTTAAAGAGTGCCAGCAATAAGTAATCTAGCAATTCTAAACTCTTCCCTGGGTACGAAAGTGTGCTCTTTAAAAACAACCTCCACTAAAGAGTAAAGTAGGATATTTTAACTACGCAGTTGCCATTGACATATGGAAATGGTGGAAATCGTTCATTGATCATTCTCATGTGGGAACGAAGGAAAGGATGCTAAGAAAACTGATAGAAAAGAAGAAATAGGAACTCTACAGGAAGAGCCAGTCCCTTTTTATGAAAATAAAGATGATAATTTTCATTCGTGTTTCAGCCTGCCCAGTTACTGCACACCAGCCCGCGTCTCAGGGGACGCTGGACAGGTGGCGCGTGCTCACCGGGCCCCTCCACGGCCGGGCCACGCATCCCGCGCGGTGCACGCCGTCAGCCTCTCTCTGCGTAGCTGTCCCTGCTCGGCCCCAGGAGCAGCCTGTCCGCTGCCCGGAGGCCCGCCCCCGTCTCCGCCCCAGGAGCAGGAGCCCGCACAGGGCAGGCGGGCGTTGGCCCGGAGTTTGCCGCTGCTGGTCGCCTTGATCTCCCGCCACTGTGTTTACTGGCGGCCTGTCTTTAACATTTGATGAGCGAGGCTTTTCATTCTTTTGGCTCAACACACAAATCTCCTTATCTTGATACTTGGACATCAAAAAAAAAAAAAGGGGGCTTTCCTTTGGGCCGGGAGACACCGCGCCTGCCGGCCCTGATCTCCCTCCTCCCCAGGCAGCGCGTGCCTGTCAGATGGGACAGCCAGCGGGGGCGGGGGCTGGCTCCGCCCCAGGACGGAGGCCCTGTGAGCGGCCTTGGCACTGGCAGAGCAGGGGTGCACACAGCCAGGCCAGCACCGCTTCAGTCGCTCTTGGCACTGAGCGCCTGTTGGGGTCTTGTGGGCGGCCACCCCCAAGAGCTCCTGGCGGGAGCCTGCCCTGAGCAGGGCACAGCCCTGTTGCTGTGGAGGTTTGAAAGCGCCTGCGGAAGAATTGTTTATCTGTCTTTTAATCCTGACACCCATTTTGCTGGCTCTAACCGGTCCCTGTCTCCCATAGGCATTGTTTCCAAGTCCTACGAGTGCCGCCTGAAGGGCCAAGGAGCCACATTCGTGGAGACTGACAGCCCGTTCACCGCGGCCGCGCTGGCGGAGGAGGCCCCCGTGGCAGACAGGCCCCTGAGGGGCGGCCGGAGGCCGGCGGCGCCTGAGCAGGTCCAGCAGGTCATCATCATCCAGGGCTACGACGGGGAGCTCGCCCTCGACGCCTCCGTGGAGGAGACGGCCGCAGCCACGCTGCAGACACTGGCGCTGGCTGGCCAGGTGGCCCGCGTGGTGCACATCACCGAGGACGGGCAGGTCATCGCTGCGAGTCCAGGCGGGGCGCACATGGGCGGCGGGGCAGCCGAGCCGGTCCTGCCGGAGCAGATGGCGGAGGAGGCCACGCAGGTGGTGGTGGTGGGGGGCTCGATGGGGGGCCCCCTGGCCGAGCCCCTCAGCCCCGGCAGCGCCGTGCTGCAGCAGGTGAGCAAGCAGGAGCTCCTGGACCTCAGCGAGGCCGCTGTTGCCCAGCCCGACGCCGCCTCCGCCTTGGACGCCCTGCTGTGTGCTGTCTCCGAGCTGGGAGGGGCCGAGGGCCGGGCCGGGCCTGCTGACAAGGTCAGAGCCGGCCACAAGGAGGTGCTGGTCCAGCTGCCCAACCAGGAGGCGCAACCCGCGGCCCAGCCTGAGGCGGCTGAGATCCACCTGCTCCAGGATGCGGAGGACGGCCCAGCCGCTGCGCAGCCCCTGGAGGTGCTGGCCCAGGTGGTGCGGCCCTCGGCCCTGGGCGCCTCGCGGGAGCCGGCCCAGGTGGCCCTCAAGAAGGTGGTGCAGGGCGTCCTCCAGTTTGCGGTGTGCGATGCGGCCACGGCCAGCCCTCTGGGGAAGGACGGCGTCGCACAGGTCATCGTGAACGAGGAGGGCGCTGTGCACATGCTGGCGCGGGATGGCGCCCTCCTTGTGCAGGAGGCCGCAGCCGCTGGGCCGCACGGGGAGGTCTCGCAGATCATCGTCACCGAGGAGCTGGTCCAGGCCGTGGTGCGGGAGTCCGCCGGCGGCTTCCCTGAGGGCGCCACCCACTACATTGTGACGGAGCTGCCGCCAGGTGCGCAGGAGGAGGCGGCCGTGTACTCCCACACGGTGCTCGGGGCGGCGGCCAGCGCGCAGGAGCTCCTGCAGGCCGGGGCCGGGCTGGGCCCCGAGGCCGGGCTGCCTGGGGGCGCCGAGCAGCTGACCAGCATGGTCATCTACACCCAGGAGGGCGCCCCGGCGGCCACCGTCATCCACAGCCAACGAGAGAGTCACGAACTCCAGGAGGCCTGAGGCGCGGGGCGGACACGGGGCCCCGGCGCCTGGGCATGGGGTCCTGAACTGCGGCGGCGGCGGCACGGCTCATGGGCCCCAGGCACGCTCTGCTCTGGCGACGCTCACCCCGGCTGCGTGACAGCGTGCGGCCCCTGGGCGCCCAGCGGACGGACAGGCGTCACAGCCGCAGGCCCGGCAGCCCGGCTCGGCGACGGGGCTCCTTCGTGCGAGGTGGCCTTCCGCTCTGTTCTGTCCCGGGTGCCGGGGGACGTCTGAGTCTTCTGTTCCGCTCCCCCACCCACCTCACACACAGGTTTCCCATTTCAGTTCCCAAAGGACCGTGCTTGGTGGTGGAAACGTGTGCACGTGTGTCTTGTGGCCTGAGGCGTGTCTGCCTTGGCTGACCAGCGTGTCGCGTTTACAGTTTTTTATAGGTTTGGTTGAAAACTACAGCTGCAAGCGTTACCGTCCTGGTGGCAGCCTTGCCCTGTTCTCGGCGTGAAGCGCTCGCTGCGTGGCGTCCCCAGACCAAAGGGGCCGTCCGTCCGTCCGTCCCATGTGCCGCTGGCCCCCGCAGGCCCTACAGGTGGAGTGCTGGCTCTGGTTGTGTCCTGCTTAAAGAAACTCCTAAAGCCCATGGTTGAGGGAAGCCTTGGAGTTCATATTTAATTAAAACGTACCCTGGTTAAGACAACCCAGTGCTTCTACTTCTGACTTCGTTTCATACAATAAAGCCTATACGTGAAACAGGCACTCTGGAAAATACTGTTCATACCCAATATTTTGCTTTTTCAACATGTTTGTTCGTATCGGAGTCATTCTGCAGGATTTGTGTGTCATTTCCGTCAGTGCGAATGGCTGACGTGGACCAGTGATGCGGGAGGCCGCCCCGCAGCCCCACGCTGGCCAGCATCATGTGGGTTTAGTTGTGGGTCCATTGCAACTGTGGAATGCAAGTTTATGTTCCAACACTTTGTTCCTCGATGCAATTGCTCTTCTTTCTTTTCTGAAATTGTAAGATAACCCCCTCTTCCCATGCACAGGTTGTTTTGTTCTGTTTCTTTTTTCTTTGAAATAAAATTTTAGCCTTAAAAGAGAACGATAGCGTTGTGTTTCCAGCCGTCGGCCAAGGCGCAGCAGAGGAAACTGACAAGGACTCGCTCTGTCTGATGCGTGATTTGTCCCCTGCCGGCCCCTGGGCAGGTGTGCTGGCCCCTCACCGATGCCTCGTGCGCCCTGTGCGGCGTCCTGCGCGGGGGCACAAGGTCTGGGCGGGATCTGGTGACAGCAACGCACTGGGTCACGGGGGTCTGTGGGGACTCGGGAACGGGAACGGAGGACAAGGAGGAGGCAGTGCCTTTGTCTCGTGAGCGGCAGCAGCACCAGGCTCCCCTTCCTGACTGGACAGGGTGGAAACGCACTCCAGGGAGAGGTTTCCTGACCCCAGACCCCATCTTCAGGGCTCGGGGCCCTGCCCCTGCAGGGCCGCCTCTCCTCACAGAGCCACCCGTTCCCCAAAACCAAGAGGTAAATTCTCAGGTTTGACAGAGACTCATCATTAGCTGAGTGTGACTGGCCTACGTTTCTTAAAAACGGCAGGGTGAGCCGGCCCCTTCCGCTGCCCAGAAGATGCTGCTGGCCAATGCCCATCTATTACCCAGGCAAGGGGACCCATGCAAAGCCACCCGTCCAGGCTTCTCACACATTTTCAAAGCGGGGGGTGGGGGTGTTTTCCAGTGGAAGTGCATCTGCTCGCTCGCCCGTCAGCAGCAGCCCGCGGCCGGCTGGATGCTCACCCCCACCCCTCCCGTGCCCAGGCCTGTGCCCACCGCCAGTGTTTCTGCCGCCGTCCAGGCCGTCGACGCTGACACGCTGCCGTTTGCCCGCGGTGATTCACTCGGGGTAAATACGTCTCGGGTGGCATTCACTCTCATCAAACCAGTGTAGCCCGGAGTGTCAAACCAGCCGCCCTGTCGTCCGCACGAGGGAAAGAGCAGGCCTTCCCATGGAACAGTCGTGCCGGGGACGCTCCGAGGCTCGCAGGGACTACGAGGGGCCCCGCGGGCTCTTGGGCCCCGCCGTCGCCGCTGGAGCGGGGCTGCCGGCGCCTGTCCACCCTCTCACTACCGGCTGTCAGGACTGAGGGGCGTCCCGGGGCCCCAACGCGAGCATGTGCCTCCGAGCAGCAAGACGTGGCCGGCTGTGCGCTGAGTACGCTGGCTGCCCGTTTTCTCCCTCGACAAGGCGTGCGGGCTCACGGTCCCAGAAGTGTGTGCTGGGGAATCCGAGGGGACCTTAGGGAGCGAGAAACAGAGCCAGCGAGCTGTCTGCCTGCAGGCTGCAATCCGGACCGGCCCCTGGGTGTTTGCGACACCTGATCAAATGTGGCGGGCCCGCAATACCGGCCGCCCTGCCCGGTCGACCCTGCGGCGTGGCCAGCACTCGCCTTCCCCGGCCGGCGGAGGCCGAGGCTCCCGCGTGCGGTGGCGAGCGACGGGCACAGCGGTTTCCACGGGCGGACGTTCCAACAGCCGCACAGTCACTTTGATGAGGTGTGGGGACTCGGGTCCCTTCAGGCTGCTGCAGGCCTTGCTGACCGGGTTGGAGCAGAGGGAGGAGACGCCCTAACATCCCCCCCGCCGCCCCCCAACAGGAAAACACACAGGCAGGCAGGCCAGCGCCCTGACAGACGCAGAGAACATCCTGTGTGCCGTGGGGTTTGCTTCGAAGACCGAGTGAAAGTGCCCCAATTGTGTCAGCCGCGCTGAGAGTCCCACTGGCACCGTCAGCTCCGCGGGGAGTGGGGACCCAGAGCCCGAGGAGCGGACGGTTAAGGATCCTCGCTGGGCCTTCGCTCAGTCACCCGGCAGATGCCACGGCAGACCCCTCAAGGCCAGGCCTGGCCGTGCTCCCCAGCGGCGTCACCAGCAAGGCCCCGGCCCGGCGAGGTCAGGCCGGACCCCGCAGCTCACTGCACTGCGCGCTCTGCGCCCGGCCCCTCGGCCCGGGACCCGGCGTCTCCGACAGTCTGATCCCTGCGCAGCATCGCGCCTCGCGTCAGCGTAGCACACTGTCTTCCTGGACACACAGTCCGCGTAATGGCCTAGGCGGGAAAGCGGGAGTGCCCGCTGAGAGTTCCAACCCGGAGTCGGTTCTAGGAAGAGAATTAAGGGACAAGGAAAGCCATTTATTTAGCAAACTGAAAAAAGCTGTAAGTTCTCAGTCTGCTGTTGAATATTAGCCCATAATTTAGGAGCGCACGCAGCGCACTCCGCCGCCGCCTCCAACACCATCCGTTTCCCTCTCCTCCAGGGTGATACCATTTTGCGTGAGGGAAAAAGTTAGCTCAGATGGCAGTTACAGGTTTCGGAAGCACCTTCTAATCGGGGATTGGTGATTCATTCTCGGCTTCAGCAGGCGCTCCATCTGACAGGCAAGGGGAAAAATTAGCAGCTGTCACCGCGTGATGAGTTAATTTCCTGATAGGCCTGACACTGAAAAGCCATTTGGAGACGTGGCAGTGGCTGACAAGGAAAACTGGCACTGCTTTGTAACTGGAGATGAAGAAAGGGCAGAGGAGCGGGCGGGCAGGGGCGGGGAGGGCCGCGGTCCCCGGTGAGGGCTGAGGGTCCGGCGCGGGAGGCGGGGCGGCCTCCCCGACGGCGCGGCGCCGTGTCCAGGCCCAGTCCCTGCCCCGTGCCCATCGTGGACCCACATGCGCCTGCAGGGTCAGAGCGTGTTGGGGGCCCAGCCTTCCACGGGGAGGCGAGAGCCGTTTCCATAATCGGAGGTCAGGCTCCCGATTGCAGGATAACATGGCAGCGCCGTGAAGAAGCGACCCCGAGAAGCGAGTGTCATGCGAAGGCGGAGGTGGACGCAAAGGTGTCAGGAGGCGGCAGGCCGCCAGCCTCCCCCGAACCCCGCTCTTCCGTCCCTCCTCCTGCGGGATCCATTTCCAGCCCAACAAGTTGGACAAAAACATGTTTCTTTTTTAGCCTCTGGGAGACGGAAATTAGAAACAGAGCTTGAAGGGTGAAACCAACGTGCAGATATTCCCGGGGCCCCGGGCAGGCTCGGGGCGGGGACGGGGCTTTCGGGTCGGGCCCCCAGATGTTGGTGCCGCAGCCTCTGGTGCTCCGCCACGTGCGGACAGAGCATCGTGATCGCAAAGCTGAGCCGTGACATCCGTCACGTAGCTGTTGTCGCCGTTCGGGGTCCTGGGTCTAGAAAGAGAAGGAAGCAGAGGTCTCTTGAGGACTCTTCATCTTGAGAAGGGAGCGTGAGGTGAGGAGCCCTGTCCCGTCCCAGCTCCGGGCCTCGCAGCCCAGGGCCGAGGCCTCAGGTCCCCTCCCCCCAGTTGGGTGTCAAGGGTGTGATGCCACTGCCTTGCCCAGGGGACAGGCCTGGCCGGGGAGAGGGACAGTCACCAGCGAGCATGAGGTCGCCGTGGCCTGCCCCCAGAAGGAAATGAGCTCTATGAATCTCTCGGTCACAGCGTATTTACTGACTCCGTGGCCCTGCATTTCCAATACCTTTAACACATCCTTTCACAATGCGCCCCCCTCCCCGTTTCATCCTGGCTCCCCACGTCATGGAAAGATCGTCACTGCACAGGACATATGGAGCATGGGGACCCGCCACCTCGCCAGGGCCGCTGCCCTCAGCGGCACCCGCACGGCCCTTGCAGCACGCGGTCGGGCCCAGGGCACGCAGCCCCCGAGCGGGGCCGCCTCTGAGCGCCAGCCTCACGGAGAGTCCTCAGGGCTGCGCGCGGCGCCCGCCCCAGGGCCCGCGGGTGCGGGGGAGAGGCCCCTTGGCAGGACGAGCCCTGTCCTCATGCACGGCTGCTCCCGGCGCCCCAGTGCAGCCTCAGAGCCGTCCTGTCTAATCCGAAAGCGGGGCCACAGTCCCAAGGCCCGGCCGCACCTGGCGTGGTCCCGCCTGCCCGCGGGCCTGCTGGGCTCTAACGAGCCGGGGGGTGTTGTCCCTTCAGAGGCGCCCTGTGTGGCCCCTCGGGACCACAGTTCTACAGCCTGTGACTGGAGGCCACCTCAGGAGCCACCTTCCGGGTGACGGCGGCGGGCGAGCTGTGGTTTGTCGCCCCCATTCCTGAGGCTCTGTGATGCGGGGTGGGCTCTGGCCCGACCCAAGTGACGTTAGCATGGTGTCCCCTCTCGCGCCAGCACAGGACGTCGGGTGAAGGGATGGGCAGACGTGAACGTCCAGGTCCTCGCCACTTTTCCTCACCCTCCTCTTCTCTTTCCTGTGGTTTCAGTCATGCTTTTCTCGAGTGACCGGCACTGCGGCGGCGGGGGGCCTGCGAGTGCGCCGTGTGCCCGGCCTCCTCGGTCCGGGCGCCTCCCCTGCGTGGCCGCACCGCCCTCCGCCTTTCCCAGGACGCGACCCGCAGGGAGAGCCCCGAGACCCCGCCTTGCAACAAACACGGAGCCAAGCCGCACACGGCTTGTCGCGCACGTCGAGGCAACTTTCCAGGCTTCTTGTCAACAGGAATCAGTGACAGAGGCTTCCTCCTCACACACAGCTGTCCTGGTCCCGAGGGGAGCGGAGGGCCCGCGGGGGGCAGGGCGTCTCGCTCGGTTCCCTCCTTGTCAGGCTGCAGGAGGAGCCCAGGGTTCTTGGTGTTTTGATTGATCGTGACTTTTTTTCCTGGGGAGATGCAGGAAGGGAGACCGCTGACCCCAGACCGCAGTGTGGCTCTTCCACACGCCTGTCCCAGGGCGTCCTGAGAGGGAGCGGGTCCCCTGGGACAGGAGGAGCCCCGGGAGAAGCGGGGAGCTCTTGGGCACGTCGCCCCAGCAGCGCCCCAGACCCAACCCTGCACCTTCACCTTCGCGGAGCCGGTCAGGGGAGGCGTGGGAGGAGCCTAGGGACGAACCACAGGTGCCCGCCGCCCCGCGGAGTTTCCTGTCGCTGCTCAGGGTGGGGAACAAGGCTGAGCAGCAGGCGGGCGGGTGGGCCCCAGGCTTCGTCATCGTGGGGACCCGCACGGCCCCCAAGCGCAGCGGAGAAGCCCCCACAGGCCGAGGAGTGAAGGAAGAGCTGCGGCCCCGCCAGGCGGAGAGCGAGAGCGGCGGCGAGCGGGGTCGGGACTGGGACCTGGGAAGCTGCCGGGGCCGGGAGAGGGCCGGCGGGGCGGGCAGGGAAGGCAGGCCCGCAGGGCCGCAGACGGAGGCCCGGTCAGCGCGGCAGTGGCTCGTTCCAGAGCTGGGCCCCGGCCTCGGCGCCACCCCCGGTCGGTGCCCACGGCTGCCCCGGGGCCGGGCAGACAGAGGCCCCTCCGTCCTCCCGGCCTCTGCAGCCGGGCAGGAACCCCTCCCAGCTTCCTCATCGGAGGGGGAGAGGGACAGACGGGCAGGCAGAGAGCTGGCAGCTTTCTCTCCGGGGAAGTCCTTCCAGAAAGGCCCTGGGGCTGGGGGCACAGCAAAGAGAGTGTATTTGGGGCAGGGGCGTGGCGCATGAATAAAGCGTGACCCTGAGTGAGACCCACCTCCCTCGTCCCGCCCCTGCTGGGCTCCCGGGCAGTGGAAACCAGGGATGGGCCCCTGGTGGGAGGCGGGAGGGGTCTTTTCCGGAGAGGCCGCGGTCCCGCAGAGGCTCGCTCGTGCCGGTGAGAGGCCGGCCGCACATCACACGGAGCGGGCGGCCAGCACGGGGCCTTCCTCGGACGCAGAGGCCGGGACCGAGCGAGTCCGGAGATCGGAACTGAGGGAGACGCGAAAAGGCAGTTCAGCAGAAACGTCTTCACAGAGAATGTCAAAACCGGCACTTAGAAAATAACAAGGTATATGTTTCCATGAAATAACATTTTTATATCCTTAAAAAGTAACAGTAAGAGAATGAGAAAGTACTTCAAAGAAATTAAACCAAGTACAATAAATGCCATTTTAAAAAATCCATCCAGGAGATGGAAGAGAGCGTCAAGAGAAGTTCTCAGAAAGCAAGACCGAAAGGCCAAGAAATGGAATACAGGAGACAGAACAAACCAAAAACACAAACGGATCAGCATGGGAGACCCACGCCCGACCAGAGAAGGTCTAGAAAGAGAAAACAGGGAGAACAGGAAGAAGGAAAGGACCAAGAATCAACTCAAGAACACGTACCAGACTGGGGCGGGGGGGAGATTTTCCAGCCTGAAAGGACCCACTCCATACCCAGCAAAACGAATGAAAAGGGCCCGTTCTGGGCTCATCGCTGTGGGACTTGAGGAACCTGGCACGTTCTAAGGCAGCGCTGAAAGCTCTCACGGAAACAGATGAGGGCATCGCTCGGGGACGTCCGCACGGCCCCCGACCTGGATAGAACAAGTCCCGCGTACAAGACGTCTGCAAAGGAGTGCCCTCAGCCTCCCGAGGGAACGCTTTATTTCCAAAGGAGCACTCTGTGTCCAGCTAAACTGTCAATCAAGCGTCGTGGTAGATGAAGACTTCGTCAGGTACCCAGTGTCCCCAAAGAGTGGCCTCGTGTGCACCCTTCCTGGGAGGCGCCTATGGGAGAGGCACGGGGGCTCTGAGGAGAGAGGAAGAGGGCGGGAGGGCGACTCAGTAATTTGTGTGGAAAACACACCACAAAGGTGTGAGGAGCTTGGAAATAGTAAGTAGCGGCACATAAAGCGTCTAGGCTGATAAAAACAGTGAGGATGTAGTAACGCCATGAAAGGCAAACCCGTATATGGGACACCCGTCGAATGACTCGGTCCAGCGGCAGGCAACGTCCGCGGAGTCGCACTGGGCACCCTGGAGATGGACTCCAAACGCCGCGCCGCCATGAAGCCGCGAAGGTGAGCGGTTGGCGCGGCGCGGCCCCGCCCTCCCTGCTTAGGACGCGAGAGCCCGGGTCCTCGTGGGCCCCGAAGGGACCTTCATAGACAAGGCCTCGGGTCCGACCCAGAGGGCAGACTAGCGCGGCCACCCCCGCCCTCCGGAGAGAAGCGACAGAGTGAGCGGCGGTGAGGAGCCAGCGCGACCGTCGGCTGGGCTGCCGGGAGCTGGGCGTTTGGGCGGAGAGAGGGCTGAGCCCGGCAACCCAGCACACAGGGCGCCACCGCCGCGGTGCAAGGAAGTCTCAGATATGAGCGAAGCCCCGGCCTCTCACCCCGGCCCCCTGGGCGGGAGCTAAAGCCTCCTCGTGCCCCCGTGAGTGGAGGAGGGGCCAGCCTCAGGGGACAGGCCCGAACCCGAGTTCCTCCCCCGACCCCGGTGCTGCCCTTGGTAGCTGTAGTTGTTTGACCATTTTTAAAAAATAAGTAAATTTGAGAAAAATTACAAATAAGGAAGCGAATAGTTCTGTGTTTAAGGAGGAGGAGGAGGACAGCCCTCTGCCCAGAAAGCCGAGCGCGGGGCCGGGTGGAGTGGGCGCCCATTCGGCTCGCCCGCCGGGCTGGGGGCTTGCTCGGGGCCGCCGGCCGCCACACGAGCCCAGCGGTGCCTGGAGGCCCCGGGGGTCGCCACGGAGCAAGGCATCCCCGCAAAGAGAGCATTTCGGTCCCCAGCCCAGGAACGAGAGCCTTCCGTTTCCCCCGCTTCCGAGGCACGTGTTGGAAGCGGCCCCCGCCCCGCCGTCTTCGGAAAGTCACTGAGTTGCTTCAAATGGACTGATGATGATTCCTACCGATTAGCTGGGTAATAATCATCTCGGTCGCGTTTAGTTATGTGAGCCAGAGGCTACATCACACCCTATCGCACACCAAGTAACTTCTATAACATGTGCTCAACAGTCGGAAACGGCCAGAAGGCGCCCCGGATGCTTCCCAGCTCGAGGGGCCTCCCTGGCGGGCCTGCCCTGCCAGGTCTGTCTGCACGGCTGCCCCGGGGGCGTGTGTGAGGGAGAAGCGGTGAGAGCGCCCCAAGCCAGGACGGGGGCGTGCCCGGCGGGACGGAGACCCCGGGGGAGCGCGAGCTCCAGCCGCCCACGCGGGGTGGTAGTCAGCCGCACTTGCGCGGGAGGATGGCCTGAAGTTTTTCTTCATGTTTTCGGCTGCTAACGTCGTGGTTGCTGTTTCGTTCTCTGCCTTTGGGGGTGGGTGGGTCTCCCCGCTACAGAGCAGCGGGCTGACTGTGGGCTGACTTCCGAGTGGGCCATCGCTGAGGTGGCTCAGCGGCCAGCGGCCGCCGTCCACCCTCAGGCGCCCCGGAGCTCCGGCCTGGGTTCCAGCTCTGTGCCACCCGGAAAAATCTGTAACATCGGCAAACGGTCCCGTGGGCCTCACCCTCCTCCAAAGGCAACCGGCTCACAAAAGGCTTTGGCGCGGGTGGCCCTGGCGGTTGGCTGTCCCCTGCGGCAGGAGGGAAGCCACGCTGGTGGCCCAGCACGGGTGGGGGCGGCCCTGCTTTCGCCGGCCCGGGCTCCGCGGGAAGGACTCCGCTAAACAAAGCCCTGGGCCCCGGTGGCGGCCCCGCTGCTGTCTGTGGGGCCGGCCCAGGGAGTCCGGGGGCACTGGCCGTTGGCGTCTGTTCTTCCCTCTTCTCTCCTGAGGGGCTGCTCTGCAGAGCTAAGCTTTCCAGACTCGAGTGGGCCACCCAGGGCCACCCAGCGCGGTGGGGGCGGGGCCCGTTAGCAACCCTCGTAAGCCTTGGCTCTAGCGCCAAGTTCTCCTGTCAGCTTAGCCACGTCGTCTTTGGCATCTTGTGTCGCAGCTGGTTCTGACCTGGGAATAAAAAGAGACGGGCGTTGATTTTTAGCCCTTTAACTCCCCGGAGTGTAGTCCCCCCTGCCCCCCCCCCCCCCCCCGCGGATGTCAGCACTGACATCTCCCTACGGTGACAGCGTAAATGACATGGGAAGTTAGGCCTTAGGTTTCCACCCCCGAAACCGGGTCCCCATGCTAAGAGTTAAGAGACGAATGTCACCGCCGCCGAGACCGTGCCATCGGAGAGGAGCTGGCCGGGTCCCTGGGCCTGGAGTCGGGTTGGAAAGGGCCTCGGGGCTGCAGGGTCCTCTGGCTCCCGGAGCGCCCCCCAGTGGCCGCACCATGCCCTCCCCCTGCAGAGGCCCCGGGGCTTTGCTGGTCCCCGCAGCCAGGGACACAGCCGCCCCGGTGTCTGTCCGCAGGACTCAAACATGCAGGACAGCCTCGGGCAGCGTCTCTCCCAGTGCGTCCCTCGGGCCAGGGAGGAAAGTGGATTTCTTACAGTGACCCTGTGCACGATGCACACAGACATCCATGAACATCGATACAACGGAAAGAAAGTTTCACAAAACAGCTCTTACCCGCGCTGCCGTGAGACAGCCTGACGCCTTGTTCTCTTCCGTGTCGTTTGGGTAACTTGCTTGTCCTGGTCCCCTCGACTGAGTCCAAGGCGCACCGGTGGGTGCCAGCCTGCTTCTCAAAGTCACTGCCTTTGGACCATTAGCCTCGAGAGTCCTTGGGGGTTTGTTAAGATACAGATGCCTGGGCTCATCCCAGAAGGACCCAGGACTCCGCATTTTCTCACCTGTCACAACGGTGGGGGCGGATTTGTTTGTCGGAATACTGATGCGTGGGTAGCACGGAAGTCTTCGCAGTGAATGTCGCTCACCGTGGCGGCTCCGCCCCGTGACGCTGTTTGGGCTCACACAGCAAAGCCCTCACGGGAGTACCCAGCGAAGAGTAACTGCTCAGAAACGTGAGCCGCTGTCGTTGTCATCGTCACTGTTGGCCACACACAGCCTGCTCTTTCCGGAAGCCTCCCCATCCCGGGAAAGGGCGTCTTGGCCCTCGGTGCAGCGGGCGGGCCCAAGGAGCCGTCCCTGCCTCCGGTGCCTCTCCCTGCTGGATCAGGCCTCACCCCGGGCGTCCCCAGCGGCCACCCAGTGCCGGCCACCGTCTTGTCTCTCCTGCTTCCCCGGCTGCTTCCCCACGACCCGGGTGACCTTTGACACCGAGCCTTCCGCGCTCACAGTTGCCGTGGGTCGGTAGCCCCGGAGCGGCTCCGCGGGGGTCCTGGCCCAGGACCTCTGAGGCGCTCAAGGTCACGGTCTCGGAGGGGCTGCTGGCCCAGGAGGCCTGGCTCGGGCAGGACGACGCCCTGCCGGGTGGCGCCGGCGGCCTCGCGGGGTCGGGGGGCTGGACTCAGGCGGCTGGGCGTCCTCCCGACGGGGCGCGGCCCCCGGGAGGCTGGGCGCGGTGTCTTCATGGCCTGCCTCCGCGTCACACACGGCCACTTGCGCCTTCTTCTGGCTGGTGGGAGTGACTCCCTGCCTCTCAAGGGGAGGGGACTCGGCTCCACCTTTCGGAGGGAACGTCCAGACGTGGTGGACCACCCCGAGGCTCTCCCACCGCACCTGGCTGGGGTCCGAGGCCCAGGCCCACCTCCAGCCGCAGGCGCTTTGCCTGGTTCCCGGCGGCCCCAGGCCCGCGGACGAGTGGCTGGGAGGGCCCCCGGCAGGGCCGCTCTTCTCGCCACGCGGGCTCGGCCCCGCGTGCGGGCCTCTTGCTGCAAGGCCGCCCGGACCGCCCACTGTGAAGCGGCCTCCTCACAGTGCCAGCAGTGACTTGCCTCTCGCGCTGGTCACCAAGCGGCCTGTCCGCCCTGGGCCGAGCTCCCGGCCCCCACGCTGCCCTCCCGGCCTTGTCCCGAGGCACTGGTCCACCTGAAACAGAGCCACCTGGAAAACTGCCACCTCGGGATTTCAGGCCCCTGGTTTCTAGAAGCCGGGCAGACAGGCTAGGGAGGCGCCGCATGTCGGACGCGGAAGCGCCGCCGAGAGCCCCCTCGCACCCCCGCCGCTACCCCGGGCTCAGCGGCGTCTCGGGCCGGGTTTTACCGTGGCACACACGCCGCCCGCAGAAAAGCCTGTGCCAGTTTTCATGTAGTCGTTTGAGGGCAAAGCTGTGGGTTTTATTCTTTTACCTGTTGTCTAAATTTTCCAAAAAGTCCTTAGAAAATTACTCACACCCACAAAGTAAAAAATTAAAGCCTGCAGAAGTCAGAGCGTTGCCAAAACATGGATTTGGGGGGAAAATCGAGGCGCCGAGAGAAGGGGACTTCATTCTTTTCCAGAGGAGCCATTTTTGCTGAAAGGATTCCCGTTTCCTTGAGATTTCTCCAGAAATCGATCAATGGAGCGAAGCAGCACCTCAGCCAGTTTCCGAAGCCCCGCGCCCCTCCCCCGACACGGCACCCACACCCCACAAGTGCGCTCGGCCGGCCGCCGGCTCAGACCACACGTGCTCCGCCGGCCCTGCCGCCCGCCCTCAGGTCCGGCGCCGCCTCCCTTCTCCTTAAAAAGCCTCTTTAATTCTGAGAACTTTCCTACCGATCCTGCCCCTGCGTGGACGATCCTCGCCTCCCACAGGACGGCTCCCCCCGGTGCCAGCCTTCATTCTGCCTCTCGCTCTTCCCTCGCCCGCCCTCTTTCTCTCGGCCTTCCCGTTTCTCGGGCCCCAGAGCAGACTTCGGCCTGCCGAATTTCAGCTCCCTCTTCCTGCCTTCGATTGCCCACTGCCTACCGCAAAGGTCATTTTAAGTGTAATTCAGCTTAAATTACTTTATTTTTCCAGTCGCTGTTGGTTCCCTTCGCCTCGGTCCCTCCCTCGCCCCGCCCGCCCGCTCCCGGCTCCCTGTCTAAATCTCTGCTCTCAAGGACTTCTCTCTTCTTAATGGCCCTCCGTGGGGTTGGCAGAAAGTGATTCCTTAGATCTGCTGTTTTAAAGGATAGATTTATGTCTTCCCGGCCTGGCCGTGCAGGGTGGGGGAGGCGTGTTTCTAGGATAAGTGAGAACAACAGCAGACATCCCCCGGAGCGTCGGGAGGGCTGCGAACACAGAGCGCACCGTCTTCTCCGAGGCTCGGGGTCCCCGGCCAGGATGCAGGACTGTAAACTCAGGAGCCACTTCCAGAGCTGGACGGGGCTCGTCCGTGGGGCCTCAGGGCGTGGATGTGTGTGTGTGTCCACGCATGTTCACATGTGAGTGTGCATGGGATTCTGCGGGAGAGTCGGTGTGTGAGTGATGATGTCGTGGGAACGGGGGCACGTGTCTGCCGGGAATGCAGAGATGCACCCGGTCGGCTTCCTGGCCTCGGGGGTTCTGCCTCCGAGCTCCTGAGGCATGACCCACGCAGCCAGCTCTTCCCCGAAGGCCCTGTCCCCAGCTTCCTCCTGGGCGGCTGTGACCGCTGTCCCAGACCCGGGGAAGACCGGCCCGCCCAGTCCACAGCGAGGGACGGCGTGTCCGGGGCCCTTGGAGCAGGGGCGGGCCGCTCGCTACTGACTTCCTCACGCTGGCTCCTCAAGGCGGGGCCGAGGGCCTGGCCCAGGGGGCCCACAGCCCCACAGCCCCACCCGCCTGCCCGGGTCATGACGGCCTTGGCCGCTCAAGGCCTTCCTAACGGTGGTTCTGGAAGGTTCTCTTGACTCACCTGTGCCTCCCTGTCCTTCAGAGTTGGCCCCAGGCCCTCACCCTGTGCGGCCACACCAGGTTGATTTCCCTCTGCATCCATCGAAGGAGGAATCTAAGCGATTAAGTTTAAATGGCAACATAAAGCGCTTCTGGTGGGTGGGCTGTGCTCCCTCGCCCACCCCCAGCCTCCCTCCAGGCCTTTTCCGGCCTCAAACGGACCGTTTTTACGGACAAATCGTCATATTTTGGTGTTGCCTTTCCTGAGAGCAGTAAAAATAATGAGATCGATGTGCCAGAGGCCCCTCCAGGCCTGTGGGGAGCCCTCTGGAAGGTGAGGGTGGGGCGCTGTCTGTCACCTCGGCCTGCGCCGCAGGCTGCCAAGGGGGTGCCGGCCTTTAACCACAGGACAGCGTGTTCGAGCCCATCTCATCAGTCCCGTGTTCCCACCCCGCGCCGTCCCGGGGCCGCCGACCTGCCAGCTGCTGGAGGAGGGGCGGGCGGCCCTCCACCCCTGGGCGCTGGGCGATCTATTACAGCCGCCACCAGCAGCTGCCGGGCAGGCCCGTCTGTCCGCGCTGCCCCATCAGGAAGCAGGCCCCCGCCGCGCCGGCTGCAGGCCGCAGCACGTTGCCACCTTCATGGGGGGCAGCAAAGGAAATGCTCTCTCGTGTTCAAACCCTTCCCTGTGCCTGGACCCCACGGTGGGGTCCAGCCCGGGGATGGGCCAGCTCGCCCCAGGGACCCGAGAAGGGGCCACCGCGGCCTCTGCCCCAGCTCACGCTCTTCCTTCCTTCTTCACGTGTTGTTTTTAAGTCGCTCTTTGCAAAGCCCAGTCCGCGTCTGCCCCTCCCTCCTCCTCCTGGGATTCCCTCCGGTGCACGGACCTCGCATCGCGTCTCGGCTCCGAGAAACTGCTGGGCCCTGCCGCCCAGAGCTCAGGGGGCAGAGGCCCCGGCACCCACTCCACAGGGCCAGTCCCTTGGCCCCCCCAGTGCCCGCCACGCGCCAGGCGAGGCCAGCACTGCTCTCTTGTGCTCGGGTCACAGGGCCCACGGGCCCGGGGGCTCCAGAGGAGAGAGGGCACGACAGTGAGGGACACCTCGTGTCCCTGCCTCGGCCAGAGCCCGGACACCTCCCCGCCTCAGCGTGCAGGGCGCCGCAGGTCCTCCGGGCTCCCCGAGGCCAGTGGGCGGACGTGGGACAATCCTGCCGACCTGGTCACTAGGGGCGGCTGAGGGAAGCAGCTGAGCGGAAGGGCTCAGCAGGTCAAATGGGCACGGACTGGAGCTTGTGGGGCCCCCGGGTCTGGACCCCTGCACCTTCCCAGCTGGGCTGGGCGGGGTCTCCGCATGTGCCAACACCGTGAGAGCTTGATTACTTGTAACCTGGCACTACGTTTTGAAATCGAGACGTCTTCCACTTTGCCCTTTTTCAAGATCATTTTGGCTATTCTGGGTCTCTGGCACTTCCCTATGAATCTTAGGGGCACCTTGTCATCGATGCAGGAAAAGGCAGCTGGCATCCTGACAGGGACTGTTCTGAAACTGAAGGTCAGAGGGGGGGCGGGGGTGGCCGTGCTCACACTGCAAGGTCATCCGATCCATGAACATGGGGTGTCTTTCCATGTACTTGGATTTCCTTTTATTTCTTTCACCGCCGCCTCGCAGTTTTCAGTGTATGTCTTACATTTATGTTCTTAAATGTACTGCGAAGGAGTCCATTCTGTGGGACATAATTGCGAATGTAATCATTTTTCATATTTTCATTTTCAGACTTTATTCCTAGCGTGTGTAAACACACTTGCATGTTAGTCGTGCAGTGCACATCCTCCGTGAAATGGGTTATTAGCTCCAAAACGTTTTCTGTGGCTTCCTTAGGACTTTCATATACAAGATCACACCGTCTGGAAACAGTTCCACTTCTCCCTTCCCAGTGTGGATGTCTTTTATCATTTTTCCCTTGCCCGACGGCCCCGGGCGGAACCCCGAGGGGCAGCGCGTCTCCTTCCTAGTTCTGGGAGTAAATCTTCCGTCTCTCCGTTGGCTGCGATGGTAACTTTTCCGAGAGGTGCTTTTCCAGATTGAGCAGGTCCCCATCCGTCCATACTGTCCTGGTTCACTGAGTGTTGCTGTTTTTTTTAACCACAAAAATGTGTTTGATTTTGTCAAGTTGTTTCTTTTGCACTGGCTCAGGTGACTGTGTGCTTTTTGTTCTTTGATTTCATCGATTTTTGGGTATGAAATCCACTTTGCATACTGAGGTAAATCCTATCAGGTCCTGGTCTATAACCTTTTCTGTACGTTGATGGATTCACTTTGCTGGTGTGTTGTTGAGGATCTTTGCTTCTGTATTCGTAAGGGATTTTGGCTTGTGGATTTCTTTTATTACGATGTGTTTGCCTGGGTTGATATTGGTAATATTGGGCTCAGAGAATGAGTTGGTGTTCTCTCCGGTTCCTTTTTTTTTTTTTTTTTGGCGGGGGATAAGATTTTGAGAGATGTTGGTATTAATTCTTTTAAAAATTTTTGGTAGAAATCACTATCAAAGCCAATGAGGGCCTGGGCTTTCTAGGTAGGAAGTTTAAAAATTATTAATTGAATCTTTTTACTTCTTAAAGGTGTATTTAGATCTTCTATGTAATTCTAGAGTCAGTTTCAGTAATGTATGTCTTTCTAGGATGGAATCTGTGCCCCCTTTACATAAGAATTTGGAATTAGCTTGCCGGTTTCCATGGGAAAGAAAACAACTGGGAGTTTGAGATTGCATTTAAACTATAAGTTAATTTGAGGAGAACTAACATCATTAATATGTTGAGGCAGCCAATCCATGAACATGGTATGTCCCTTTATTTATGTCTGTCTTTAATATTTTTCTCTCAAACATATTTATACCCTTCAGTGCAAGGACTTTACATATGTTTTATTAGATTATTTCTAAATATTTAATTCTATTATACTATTATAGTGTGATGTTAAAATCTAATTTTGTTTCTTGCTGGTATATAGAAATACAATTATTTTTTAATATTCACCCGGTATCCAGAAAGCTCTCCCCTCCTTTAATGTTTAAAAATGCTAGTTTCTACCCTGTCTCTGTCCCTCAGGTGGAAGGGGAGGTGTCTCTCACCATCACGGGTCCCGCGAGGCCCCTGCCCCCTGCGATTTGCTGACTTGCCTGCTCACCCCCTTTCCTCCCCACCCCCTCCTAGGCCACCATCGTCACGTGTCTCGTGTCTGTCCTTTTGTTCTCTCCCTGGCTACTAGTGGGTCTGAGGGTTTCTCCATGGCCTCCTGGACTTGGAGCTCCCTGCTCGGCCCAGACACAGTTCCTGTCCCTTGCTCTATGGGTGTCTCTCTTTACTGCGCTGATTTTTAGGATTCTTGCATTTTCCTGTGGGTCTCTGTCTCAGAAGGCCAGACCAGAGCTGAACGCACAGGTCTTTCTGGCTTCCGCCCACCGCCGGCCAATGGAGACTGAGAGCGAAACAGTTTCACTGTCGTCCGTGGGCGGGGGGAGTCCCCATGTTAAAGGCCGCGGTTGCGTCCTCCCTCATGCAATCGAGGCCCAAGCGCGGTTTCGCGGCCGCGCACCCGGCCCGATGCTGTGGGGGTGGGAGGGAGGGTGGGGGGGAGGCCTCCCGGGGGCGGGGTCGCGGCACGGAAGCCGTGCTCCGGGAGGGCCCCGTGCGCCGCGACCGCTGGCACGAGCTCGGTGGCGGGCGCGCAGGTGTAGCGCCTGTCGTTAACGACCCAGCGGAGCTCACGGCCCGTTTCGCTTCCCACAGCGCGCGCGGCTGGGTCTGTGCGGGGCGCCAACACGCCCAGGATTTGTAAGTCGCCGCCGCACACAGGCCTCGCTGCAGGAAGGCGAGTGCGTGTCCCTGCACGAGGCTGGCGGGGGGCGGGGGGGCGGGGGGGGTCACTTACCGCATCTGCCTTGTGATAATGAGTTTACTTAGATCTCCCTAAATCTTGTCCCAAATAAGTATCTGCCTCGAATACCTTTGATTTTCCTTTCCTAGTGACAGGTGGAGGCTTCAGACGCAGGGTTCCGCCCCAGCTGCCTGTCCCACAGGCCGGTGGCCCCACAGGCCCCCTCCCCCCCCCCGGCACCGAGGGGCCGGGGCAGGACTGAGGGCGAGGCCGGGGGAGGCACTGAGGGCTCGGGGCCCCTGAGAAGGCCGGCGGGGAGGGCGGGCGCCATGGGCGGGGGCGTCTGGGGCACTGAGGACATGTGGGGCGACTCCGGTTCCCCCACCCCCCGAGCTGGCCCGGAGGCCCTCGGCCTGCCCGGCGCGCGGCCGAGGGCCTCCCAATCAGGCATCAGATTTTCACATTAAGTTCCACCAAGTCACATTTATTTTTATGTCTTACACCTGACATCAAATAAACAGTTATTTTAAAATCGGGTGCATCTCAGCGCGATGACATCGCCAACCTTTAAGAAAATGAACGATTTATTTAAAAGGTTGGACGTGTCACCAGCGCATCCGAATCAGCCAGTGAAGCGCCAGGCAGCCCGGCAGGCGGCGGGCGGCGGACAGCAGCGGAGACGCCGCCGATGAAACACGGATCTGCTTCCCCCGCGCAGGGAGGCCACAGTGTGTAAATGCGGAGTACACGGCTGAAATGGAACCGGCCGGGCCGCGGGCACGCGCCCGGCCGGCCGCGCTGCCGGAGCCCTTTGCTGGTTTTGATAGAGATGCGCTTTTGTACCTGCTGACGGGGGTTGCGGACCTGCCCCCCCTCCCCCGCCGGCGTGTGCTCTCAGGATCCTGGGGAAGCTGCAGCCCCACCTGCAGGCGCGAGCCATCATTTCCGCCCACCCTCCCGCCCCCGCCCAGGCGCCCACGCGTGGCTGTGGAGGGACCGGGCAGAGGAGCGGGGCCTCTGTCTCGGCCCTCAGACCTGCCCTGCGCCTCAGGACGGGACTTCGGGAGGGACACGCGCCGGGGGTGGGGTCGCGTCCGCCTCCGCCATTGCCAGCTGTGTGGCCCGGCGCCGGCCCCCGGCCTCTCCAGCCACCTCTTGTCCTGCATAAAACAAGAGGTTGGATTCCAAGTGCTCTAAACGGTCCCGCCTGTTCTAACGTCCGATTTCTCGGGCCCCGGTCTCTCACTGCGGGACATGCGTCCGGCCCGCGTGTATCCCGGCGAGGAACCCGGCTGCAGCAGGGCAGGGGCCGCGGGGAGGGCCGGGGTCCAGGACAGGCGCGTGCCTCAGGGCACAGCTGGTGGGGGGTGGCTGTGACGGCCGGTCGCGCGTGGGGCGGGGAAGCACCCTCCTGGGCATGGTGGGCAGGAAGCCCGGGTGAAGGCAGGAGAAGGGGGCTGGGCGGCGGACGTGGGGGCCGTCACCGTCTGGGAGGCAGAGCTGCCATGTGCAGGGAAGGGGGGCTCCCAGGGGACCCCGAGGGACGCCACCCAGAGGGCAGGCGAAGGGGGGAAGCGGAGAGGTGGGGTGGGAGCCCCTCACACCCGCTGGACCCAGGGCACCAGGCTGCGAAGAGAAGGCACAGAGGGAGGTCCCGGCCCTTCGGGGAGTTGCTCCCGGCTCCGGAAGTTTCTTTCATTCCATAGAAAGGGTTCCAGCGCAGTTCCCGGGGACCCAGCCCGGCTCCCAGAGGGGCAGGCGGGGACTGCAGGGCTGCCCCCCTCGCTGGGGCTCCTCCGGGCGGAGTGTCCCTGACGGGCCCAGAGGGCCAGGCCCGAGGAGGAGCCGGGTGCGGGTGGCGCGAGCTCTGAGGACGCCCGGCCACCG
Source organism: Pteronotus mesoamericanus (assembly GCF_021234165.1). Taxonomy (NCBI): domain Eukaryota; kingdom Metazoa; phylum Chordata; class Mammalia; order Chiroptera; family Mormoopidae; genus Pteronotus; species Pteronotus mesoamericanus. The sequence goes on from NW_026555247.1 coordinate 42,434,451, forward strand.
AACCTCCCCGTCACCTCCAGGGCCGCCGGTGGCCTGAGTGGCCGCCTGCCCGCCCCTCCCCCGCATGAGGTCCCCTCGGTCTGCGGGGCCCCGCCCACCTCAGGAGAACGTTTGGAGGCTGGCACAGGAGGACGCGTCCGGAAGGGTTTTGAAAATAAAAATAGCATTTACATGCAGGGTGCTATCATATTTCTAGGCTAAGATGTCACGGCTATGAAGTACAGCCCTACAGTTGTGACATAACCAGGGAATTATTGTTGTCGTTAACAGGAGAAATCTGTGTCGGCTGTGGGTTAGGTAAGCAGCTCATGAATATGCTCTGCGCCGAGGCCGCTCGTGCTCCGGCCCAAGACAGGGCTCTGTGACCTAGGGAGCCCTGTCTGTCTCCCGTACCCCCTGCCCGGCGGCGCTCGGTCAGCCCCGGGTTGGCCCGGGAGGGAGCTCAGTGGCCGGAGGCCCCATGTTGCGCGCGCAGGAACGAAGGCGCGCGGGGCTGGGGCGGGCGTGCAGATGGTTCCCTTTGGTTCTGTCCCAGAACCTCGGGTCTCGCCTTCCCGCGCATAGGCTTCCTGGCTCGGTGGGGCGTTCCGGGATTTCTCACTCCCTGCAGGTGACACAAGATGGGGACTTGTTTCAGTGACACATGCGTGCCCCGTGTTTGCTCCACGGGCTGCCCGAGCCAGCGTCCCCGACTCTCCGAGGACCGCATGCCAGCGGGGGAGCGGCGGGTGCGGAGCTGGCAGCCGGGCGCGCGGCGTCTGTCCTGGGTCTGGGGCGGTCCCTCGGGCTCAGGTCCCTTAGGCAGAGATGAGGAGGGCGGGGGTCCATCCTGCACGGCCCTGCGGGGGGCCGGTCTCACCCTGCTCTCTCTCCTCTGCTTGGCGCGTGGCTCTCCGGTGACTCCAGGGCTGGCACGGGGCTGGTTCTTAATAAATGTTGGGGGAAGGAGAGGGGACAGGAGGGGACGTGTGGGGCGTTGGGGGGCAGGCCGTAAACCCACTGGCACCCCAAGACAGACACTGAAGAAGCCCCTGGCAACAGCCGGCCCCCAGCGCTCCCCAGGGTGGGCAGGTGCCTCCCGGCACCACCTGCATTCTTGTCCTTCACAGACTCTTCGTATTCTGACCAACCGCGACCCCACAGGGCCCGGCTCCTCCCGGCCTGCAACACCCGGCACCTCCCCTCCGACCCGGCCCCGCCGCGGGCGCCTTCCCGCTTCGCGGCCCCGGCTGCGAGCTTCGAGCTTCTGCTGGGGCTCGTTCCCGGGGAATTTGGGCAGGTCGGGGGCGGGGGACTCCCCTCCTCCTGGGGGGTTTTGTCATGCGGTGAAAGTGCCACTTTGCATGCAGCCGGCCGGGGAGCTCCGTGAGGCCCCGGACGATGCGACACCTCCGCTCAGTCTCGGGCTGGGGCCCGGGCGCCCCACGGGCTGGCCCCCGCGAGGCTGCCCCCGCCCACGGTCTGGGCTCCGCCCCCGGCTCTGTGGGCTCCCTCTGGGTGGTGGCTGCCCCACGTCCCCTCTCTCGCCCTCGGCTGTGACACGGGGCGCCCAGCAGAGGCGCGGGCATGGATGAACCTGAACCAGGGCCCCCGCCCAGCGCTGGGGCTTATGTGCAGGGAGGTCGGGGCTTTAACTCGCGGGCAGAGGGGCCGTCTGTCCTGCGGTGGATGCGTGAGGACGGTCCGCGGCTGGAGGCTGGCCTTTGCCCCTGCTCTTCTCCCCCTGGACTCAGGCAGCAGCCAACGTCTCCCCGCGCCTGGCCTGCCTGCGAGGCTGCCGCCCCGTGGCCCCAAGCATTCCGGAAGCTTCCCTGCCGCCGGCCATCTTGGAGAATCCTGTGGTCCCGAAGTTGGGTGACGGCTTCGCCTGCCATATTTCACCCTGGAGAATGTTGCAAACGTGCTCCACCTCATCGTCATTGTTTCCAGAAATACGCACGGGAGGGGCCCCTGCTCAGAGGGCAGCGGCCCACCCCCGGGACAGCAGGGCCGTGCGCGTGGATCTGCCGTGTGGGGGGAGGGGCGACCGGGGCGGGGTCTGCTGCCCCCTCGGGTGGCCTTCTCCTCGCGCAACCGCCCCGCCCCCACCCGTCAGCGTCGGGAGCGTGGGACAGGGCCGTGGCCCGGGACGGGGCGAGGGAGGCGGGGGCCGCGCAGGCGGCCGGGATGCTTCGCAAGCGACAGCCGTGACTCCGGCTCCGGCGGCCGCCGTGCTCTGTCCCCGCCCCAGTCCGTCGCCCTCCTGGCAGGAGCCCCCGGAGCCCGGGAAGCCGCCGGAGGGCGCCCGGGCCTGCCAGCCCCTCGCCTGTGGGGCCCCTTGCGGGGGTGAAGCCGCTGCTTTGACGGCGAGGGTGGCACCCCTCCCCTCCCCGGGAGGCGCTCACCGCCCGCCGCGTCACTGCTCCGGATTCGCCAGAGCCAGACAGATTAGGGACCAAATCATCGTAACAAAAAGAATAAATATGCCGGCTGAAAAATGGATTATTAATTCCAGCCCTGCCCTTCGTCCCAATAATAAACGACCCAGCGTTAGGGGGACGCCGGCAGCTAAATTAAAACGGATGGGGAAAGGCGCCCCCCCCAGCTGGGAGCCCGGGGCGGGGTGGCCGTCCCCGCCCGCGCCCAGCCCCAGCCCCAGCCCCAGCGCCTGACAGCGCGACGCCCCAGCTGACAGCTCCTCCAAACCCGGCCGAGACACCCCGCATTAATTAAGTCGTTGCTGGACTGTAATTTCCTTGAGAAGTAAAAAATTCTCACACAAGAAAAGGTTACAGAGACCTTTTCTGTGTCAAAATTACCATGCCGCATGAATATTAATGCTCTTAATGAAGACAACCTTTTTTTCAGCCGGAAGGTTCTGGAGCGGGTGCCAAACCTGCAGCCTCGCTCCGTGGGCTCCGCGGTCTCGGGAAGTCGGCACCGCCCCCCAGGGCGCACCCTCCCTGCCTGTCCTGGTCCTCGAGCGCCCCACTCCTCTCGGGCGTGGAGGACGGGACCTGCCTGGAATTACAGGTGTGAGTCGGCACACACCTGGCACCTGTCCTCCGCCGACCACGACAGCGTCCGTTCCCCGGCTGCCCTGGCGCACCGGGGACCCTGGTGCTGTGAACCCAGGAGGGACGCGATGTCTCCGCGGCCCAGGGCTCCCGCTTGGAGACCCTGCAGGACGGGTCCCTCCACCTGGGTGGCCTCTGAGCGCCTGGGGCCCCGAGGGAGGCCCGCGCGGAGCCGTGCCCGGCCCAGGCCGCGCACCGGAGCTCTCCCTAGCGTCCTCTGCGCGGGCGCTGCTGCGCTGTGCTTCTCTCCCGGAAACCAGGGCACCTCCCGCCACGTGCTTAGCACCTGTGCCTTTGGGGACACCCCAGGAGGGGTGGTTCGGAGCTTGTTGGCGGAGCATTTCAGCACCTGTGATAAGAGAGACCCCAAATGTAAACACTGTCGCTACTAACGTTTTAGTGGAGTATGCGACGCAGTCGTTGGCTCTTGTCTCCCTCTCCCTTTGGAGCCGCAAGATAGGAAGACACTGAAAACAAGCACGGGCAGCTCGGGGCTCCCCGAGGGCTGTGAAACCGCGGGCCCGGCCCTGCGCCGAGAGGACGGCCAGGGAGCCGGAGCAGCTCCCCGGCCGCCCACGGCTGTGCATTTTGTGTGGCAGCGGCATGGTGCAGCCTTGAAGGCGGGTCACATGATTCTCCAGCCCCATCCGGAGACACCCCCGGACGCAGGTGGCAAACCCTGGCCGCTGGGGGTTGGCGGGCAGCGAGGCGGCCGGCGTGCGCCGTCCCCCGGGAGCCGGGGGCAGTCCCCTCTGTGTGGCTCCTGTCCTTGTTTGTTACCAGTCAGACATCTGTGGCGTCATGGGGCGGCGCCGCCCCCGGATTAGTAAGCCCGGCAGGTCCGGGGGAGCCGCGTCGCCCCGCGTGCGTGTGAGAGGTGAGCCCTGATGGACGGTCACGGGGCTGGCCAAGGTCACCGCCGTCAGATTTACAGCGCGCCGGGGAGCCTCGCTCCACGGCGAGGCGCGGTTTGCGGCCCTGCTGGCGGGGGTCCCGACAGGCGGCAGGCCCGTTGCGGGGCCCAGGATGCAGCTGCTGAGCAGAGCGATAAACGCCGTCGGTTTCAGAGGAATGACGCCTCTGCTGGAGGAACATCAGTTTGGAAGCAGACGCGCCCTGTCCCCCCACCCGCCCCCGATTACACAGCACGTGAGGCTGTCACCTGGTGGCTGGGAAGCCCAGCCCAGCAGGTCCCCAAGCTAAAGCACACGCCCCCGCTGTGCCCGGGAGGTCCCGCCCGCAGCTCTGCTCCGGGCAAGTGGCAGCAGGAGACCAAGGTCGCTGCAGTCGCATGGAGTCTGCCGTCTGCTCCCCCGGGGACGCTGGCTGGGGGCGCGCAGCAGAGGCGAGCCCTGTGGTCCCCTTTGGTCTGCAGGAGGGTTTTCCCACCAACCCCCCACCCCGATATGTTCCCCTTTTCGCTGGAAAAGGATGCGGGAGGACCCCACGCTGGGTGGGAGAGACACCGACCACAGAGGGGGGCCAGGACCTGAGGGGCCAGCTCAGGGTGGGCCCTCCTGGAAACAGCAGCCCCGTGGCAGCAAGCAGCACCCCCGGCTCCCGTGGCGCCTGCGGCCGGGGCGAGAAACAAGCCAGGAGTGGGGTGCAGGCCCAGGCCCCCGAGGCCCGCCTTCCCGGGCACCCGGCCGGAGCCTCCGAGCGGCAGCGACCGCGGCGCTCGCCGCGCGGTCTGTCTGAGGGTTATTCGGGGGCCTTCCAGCACAGACGCAGTGACAGATGTGGCGGGCCCCTGGCTGACGTCACCGAGGGTCTCCTCTCAGCGCCCCTATGCCCGGTGCTGTGCATCCCTGGCGGGAAGAGGGGGAGTCCCCGACGTGGGGATGAGCCCGGGTCCCCACGGGTGTGTGACGGGGGCGGAGCTCTCACGGGTTCCGACTCGGCGGGCCCTCCCCCCACTCTGTCTGGGACAGGTGTCTCCAGGGGCACAGAGGTCCCGCCTGGGGGTCCCAGGCCCGAGAGCCCCCAGCCAACCGGCGGCCCCTCCTTTCCACTGGGCACCGATGAGACCATGCTGCTCTCTGAGTTCGGCGGTGGGGTCACAGGTTTCAGTGCTACTTGCATGCACAGCGACCCCGCCCCCGGGGGCCGACGGGACGTGGCACAAAGCTGGCGGTGCTCGCAAAGGCTCATGGCTCGTGGCTGTCGCTCAGGCCTTGATTTGTATTTGGGAAAACAGAGGCCTTCCGTTCCCGTCGATGGGGCCTGGATTCTGTCCTTCGTCCTCACGCCCGCCTGAGAAGTGAGTAGGTGGCCGAGACCAAACACAGCCCCCTGAAATAGCAGGCGCTCAATAACTACGTGTCAGGGTGAAAGGAAATGAACAGCCTGCGCTGGTTCCACAAAGATAACGAACCAGTGGCCGGAGAAGCCGCCCGGCTTGGAGGCGGGCATTGCCGTCGGTTTGCAGAGGAGAGCCCCGCGCGCCCGCGTGGGGCTGGTCCGCCCCCAGAGCAGAGCACCCAGCACCCACCGCTGCACGCAGGTGCTGGGCACCGCGCCCCTGGACTCCTGGGGCCCATCTCGCTGGACTGCGGCCCTGGGAGCGCCTCAAGGGGGGCTGGGCCCACCCAGGCCCACGCCAGAGTAGGGCCTCGCGCATGCGCGGCCCGGCGCCAAACGAGGCGTAATCGTTGTGAACTCCACCCAGATGGTGCGTGCTCTGCAAGGCATTTTTAGTATCACGGACCCGGTGACATTTACACACCACTTGAACTTTACTTCCTCGGCTTATATATTGCCAACGCAATCCTTTAGAAGCGTGGCTTCCAAGGAGTTTATTCTCCACCTTAGAATTGTTCCTGTACTGCAGCACCATCCTGCGTCACGGCCTCCGGCGTGTTTAGGCCCACGTAGCAGTTCCTGCAGAATATGCCGTCTCCAGGTAGTGCTGAGCCAGGCAGCAGTTAAAAAATCCTGCAAAACAAGCGCTTCCACATGCCTAGGAGAGGGAGAAAGCAGATGCTTCCCGCTGGCCTAGGTCTCCAGAGGGAGGCCCAGGGAGTTGCTCCAACGTCAAATGGCAGCGGGGGCTTCCTTCCGGCCACACCGAGACCCCGAGCCACGGAGGCAGCGTCTCCCTTGGCGGCCCACAGTCCTTGGGGAGGTCCCCAGCCCGTCTGCCTCCTGCCTGAGGAGTGACCGGCTGGCTCCCACTCGCAGGCCCTGCTGTCCCCAGGTTCCAGCCCTGGCTCCAGGGCTGTCTTCTTCTCCTCCTTCAGGTAACACGGAGCCACATGCCCCAGCTCCTCGCCGCCCCCCAAGAGCAGCCGGAGGGGCTGCCCCCAGACCCTGCAGGAGGGGCCGGGGCTGGCTCAGGGCCAGAGAGTGCGTTTTAGGTTTTGCAGGACAGATGGGCTGTGTCATAGTCACTCAGTGTTGATGTGGGACCACAGGAGCAGCCACAGAAAATGCTAGACTCCATGGGGTCAAAGCTGGAAGCGTCTCGGGTCAGGAACAAGACAGGGTGCCCCTCACCGCCTCTGTTCCAGCCGGTGCTGGAAGCTCTGGGCAGGGCGCTCAGGCCAGAGGAAGCACCAAGAGGCATCCACGCCGGGGCAAAATGGCCTGAGGGTGGCGTGACAGTCCACACAGGAAACTCCGGAGCCCACAGGACACTGTGTGGGGCTGCTACGTGGAGACAGGAAGGCTGCGGGACACCCACGCCACACGCAAAACTCAGTGGCATTTCTAGGAACCAACTCTCTGAGGAAGAAGTTAGGAGAACACTCCCATTTACAAGGGCGTCAAAAAGAAGAGAAAGGCCGCCCAGAACCTGAGCAAAGGGGTGAGACGCCCTGTCCCGACCAGGCCCGCCGGGCCCCCCGCAGCCGCGCAGGCGGCGCCCCCCGCCTCCGCCCGCGACTGTCCGCCCTGCTGACGCCCAGGCATGGTCTCTGGCACAGACCCGGCCACGCTGCTCAGCGCCCAAGTAGACGGACAAAGCGCAGAGGTTGCCTGGTCAGCCGGCAGATCAGAACTTCAAAGGTCACTGGCTGAGGTGTCATCCTGCTGATGCCTCTGTGAACGAGGAACTGGCTAAGGTGCCTATTCTGTGTCTTTCCTGGGTCCTCGTACTTACGAGGTCTGTCCAGAAAAAGTCCAGTGTGTTACTAGAACGAGAGTGGTTTGCACAACATCGATTTAACCGGGCAGCCAAGGAAAATGGGCTGAGACACGCACGTGTGAACAATGACGACTCCACTGCTCTGGTCAGCGGGGGCGGTGGACGCCACTGAGCGAGCATGTGTGCTGCGCGGCCGTCGCATTCAAAATGACTGAGCAAGTAGAGCAACGGATCTGCACCAATGTTGTGTTAAGCTTGAACTATTCAGATGATTCAGAAGGCCGCAGCTATGGGCCACGGGTGACTGGCAGCTTCGTCACGTCGTGTGCAGTTTTTTTGTGACATGAAGTCGCCCAGGTGACTCAGCCCCCTCCAGCCCAGATTTGGCGCCCTGCGACTTCTGGCTTCTCCCAAAACTAAAATTACCTTCGAAAGGGAAGAGATTTCAGATCACTGATGAGATTCAGGAAAATATGACAGAGCAGCTGATGGCGACTGGGAGACCTGTGTGAGGTCCCAAGGTACCTACTTGGAAGGGGACTCATTGTCCCATGCACAGCGTGTCTTGTATCTTCTTCAATAAATGACTGTTTTTCATAGTACATGGCTGGGTACTTTATGGACAGGCCTCACGTCTCTACCCATGTGTCTCTTTAGCATTTCGGGGTATCGGTCTCTTCATGTGCAAAGAGAAGCTGCCCAGCCCAGTGGTTTTCAAACAGCTTTCCTACGCACGGGGCCCTTTCGTCGCGGACAATGCTGCTTGGCGCGTTGGTTCGTTAGGGCCGCTGAGATCGGCCCCGCACACTGGTCTGGCCCGAAAGCCGAGGGTCTGAGAGTCCGAGGTCCGGGAGTGGGCGGGGCTGGCGCCTCGGGAGGCTGTGGGGCGGCGGCGCGGGCCTGTCCCCTGGGCTCTGGTGGCCTAGGGCAGCACGTCGCACTCCTGGGTCGTGGACGCCTCTCACTGACCCCCACCTCTGCCTTCACGGGGCTTCCCCTGTGTGTGTGTCTGTCCGTGTCCGACCTTCTCTTTTTACAAGGACAGTCCGTCTCTGTTCTCTCTCTTTTCCTCCCGGCTCCAGGCTCCCGCCCACCACGTCCCCAGCGTCCACGACTGCCATCCAGGCTCCCTCCCCGTCCCGGCCTCTCTTCTTCCGAATCATCCGTGGCCAGAACGCGGAGGAAAGATACATTTTATTTACCAAAAAGTTTCATTTCCACACTGTTGTTCCTTTTAAAGTCAGATAAATTTAGAAAAGAAAAAAGAACTAAATTAAGTTGCCTTCCAACTTTTGGGCGGTCTTTCTTTCCTCCTTCCCCCTCCAGCTTCACTGGGGTATAATCCACACATGAAATCACGAGGCATTTAACGCACACGATGTGGTGACTGGATATTCTCGTACATCGAGGCCATTAACGCAGCACCACCTCTCACGCTGACGGTTTGTGTGCGAGAGCGTTCCAGTCCTGCTCTCTTGGCGAATTTTTCCCTTCCTTCCTTCCTTCCTTCCTTCTTTCCTTCCTTCCTTCCTTCCTTCTTTCCTTCCTTCCTTTCTTCCTTCCCTCTTTCCTTCCTTTCTTTCTAGATTTTATTTACTTACTTTTAGAGAGCAGAGAAGGGAGGGAGAAGGGGAGAGAAACATCCCTGTGTGGTTGCCTCTCATGGGACCCCCACTGGGAACCTGGCCTGCGACCCAGGCCTGAGCCCTGACTGGGGATCGTCCCGGCGACCCTTTGGTTCGCAGGCCGACCCTCAATCCCCCGAGCCACTCCAGCCAGGGATCAGCGAATTTCAACTTCACCAACTACGGCGTTACCAACTGCAGCCACCACGCCACCGTTGGGTCCAGACCACATTCACCTCGCAGCTGAGTCCGTGCCCCATACCGACCCCTCCCGACCCCCAGCCCCGCCCCGACTGCCACCCTTCAGGCCCCCCCTTGGTTTACTCGCTGCTCCAGCCCTTCATCAATGGCAGCCAATCAAAACGGAACACCCCACCCCCGCACCTGTGTTGGGTGGGGGTGGAGGGTGCCACTCACAGGCGATTTGCTGTGGAGACCATCAGCGCGAGCCTGGGGTGGGAGGCAAGGCCGCCCCGGGGTCAGAGTCGCCACCGGGTGTGGCCGGGGAGCGGGGTGCGTCGCGGGGACCCTTCACGTCCGCACTTCACCGGGTTGGTGGGATGGCCGGTTCCTGAAAAATGGAATCGAATGCGAGCCACCCAGAAAGAGAAGGTCCTATGAACAGGGCCAACTCCCGCGGGGTCACCAGAGCCAAAGATGCACGTTCCGCAAGTGTTCGTCAAGACAGCAACAGTGGTCGCCACTCACCGAGCGGTGGGGCAGGTGCTTTATAAACGTCATCGTCCTCGGTCTTCTCCGCCACGCTCCGTGATCACACGTCACCAGTGGGCCGAGAAGGCCAGCTCGGGGGCTGGGGCTCCTCCGTGACCCGGACGTGGCCCCCACTGGGCACTGGATTTGAAAAGCCCCCTGGACCCCCCTGGGAATGATGGGCCGGCCCGCCCTTCCCCCGGAGGCGGGTCCGGGGCCCGAGAGACCCTTTGGCCTTGCCCACCTTCGCAGTGGAGAAGGGGCTTCGCTGGGAGAACTGGGGGTCTGCAACAGAAATGGGCCTTAAAAACCCTCGGGGGAGACGAGGGGACGACTTGCTGCCCGAGCCTGGAGGGCACGTGGCCCTGGGTGAGGTGGGCGTCTCCCACCAGAAGGTGCTCAGCAGGTTCCAGGCTGGGCTTGCTGTTGGGCAACCGGACCTCCACCACACGAGGGCTTTTCCTGGCCTGGCCGCAGGCCCGTGGAGCAGGGACGGCTGAGCCCGGCGGGACCAGGAGGCGGGCTGCCCGGGGCCCTGCCGGCCCCCGCGTCCGCAGAGAGTGGGAGGCAGAGAGCGGGCACTGGCGGGCGGGGGTGCCTGCGTCCGGGGTCGTGGGGACTGGCAGTCGCCCGCGCCTGTGCCGCCATGGTTACAGGGCCACCTGGGCACAGGCCACTCCCGCCGGGCTGCTTGTTTCCTGCCCACCGCTGCCGGGCTCCCAGGCGATGTCTGTCGCGTGTGGTAAAGAAATGACCACAAAAAGACCTGCCTGGTCTGGCCACGCACGCTGGCCGCTGGGGAGTCCCGGTGGCGAGCCCGGCCCGGGTATAAATCGCTGTGCAGCTTGGCAGGGAGGCTGGGTCACCTGCTCCGCGCTGCGGGCAGCCTGGGCTCAGTGACCCCGCCTGACCTCGGCAGCAGACACCCCTGGAAGCGTCTCCAGCCCACGGGGAAGCCTCTCCGCCTGTGTGAGTCGTGTGTGGTCTGTGTGAATAGTGCGCGAGTGTGAACTGTGAGTCCCCCTCCCCCGCCGGCTGCGGCTCCGGCCCCACCGGGGTTGAGTGCCCTTGTAGGGAACATTTAAAGTAACAGAGGGGCTAACAGCTGACCCTCCTTTGTGGTGAGATCTCACCTGAATGTATCAGACCCGCCCTGGGGGTGGCCGGCTTGTGCTCCCCAGCCCGGCGTTGGCGTCAGATGCTGCTGGTCTCCGAGCCCGAGCAGGGGCCAGCGTGCCCCTGGGGCTGGGTGCCTCCCGGAGGCTGTGGCTGTGGCTCCGGCTCCGTCCTCAGGCCCTGCACCCACGGGACCGCGGTCCCCTGTGCCAGGGTACAGGTTACACCCATGCTGGACAGGGCGGCTTCGCTCCTACAGGGCTGTCAGCTTGCGACCTCGGTAACGGGGAGGGGCCCCCGCGGCTGCGGGGGCCTCGCTCCTGGGACAGCGAGTATCAGAACGTGCGGGTGAGCACCGGGGCCCCGGCGGGAACGCTCCCGGGGCGCGGAGGGGCGCCGTCGCCGGGCGCGGGGGCGGGGCCCCAAGATGGGCTTCTGGCAGAGCCCCCCCCCCCCGCCGCCCACGCACACAGCACTGACCCCGTCATCTGGAGCAGGGAACATGCAGGCTCTTCCTCGGGCAGCGCTTGGCCCCAGGAAGGTCGCAGGTGTCGTCGCCTGGCGCGGGGCTGTGCAAAGTGGCGTGTGTGCCCCCGAACCCGTGCCTGGGCACGGCCGTCTTTGGGGGCCGCGGGACAGGAGCGCACGCCTGGGTGACGGCACGAGCCCGTGGGGTGTCCCACCTCAGCCTCTGGGGGCCCCTGTGACGCCGCAGGGCAGCGGTTGGCAGCGTGGCCCCGCTGCTCTCATGACCCCACAGAAATCCCCGCTCGAGGGGGACAGTGCGGTGTCCAGTTTACAGGGCTGCTGGGTTTGCACAAAAATACTGGGTTTTGGACAAAGGAAGATAGGAAAAGGCCTGCTGATGCGCGGAAGCGTCTCAGGTCCTTTGAGGGAGCACTTCCTGGGTCCAACGTCCACGTTTTCCCGCCGAGACGGGGGGCTGCTCTGCGCGCAGCAGGTATTTACTGCGGCAAATGGAAGCTGGGCCACCCGGGAACCTCGGGATCGCGCCGCTCCCGCAGGCCTGGGGCACGGTCTCCGGGACAGGAAGGGCCCTGGGCCCAGGCCGTAGGGGTCCTCGCGGTGGCCTGGCCCGCGGACGACCCGCCCTTGCACCTGGACACCGTGAGGCCCGGGAAGTGCCCAGCCCTGAGTCCTGTGCGTCTGTGCTCCACGCAGGGCATGTACACACCTCTGCATGTGTGTGCATGAATACGTATGTGTGTGTTTGCATGCATGTGCCTGCATGCCTCCATGCGCACACGCATGTGTCCACACACGTGTGCATGTATGTGGCATGCATATGTGTGCACGTGCATGCACACATGCATATGCACGCATCGATGCACACAGCTGTAAGTGCATGTGTGTGCGTGGGCATGGAGGCATGCACACATGTGAGTGCATGTGTGCACATGCACCTGTGTCAGTGAGCACACGTTCATGTGTACACATGCGCGCACACACATGTGTGCGCATGTGTGCACGCCCTCCACCGATGTGCACTGGGACGCTGGGCCTCCCCTTCCTCCAGAAGAGCCCGGAGGCCCTGGGCCGGCGCCTGCTCCTCTGCCCTGGTTTGGGGGGAGCCGGCCCCGCCCGGGCTGCAGGGAGGCGGCGCCTTGCTCGGAGGCACCTCGGCTCAGCCCTGTGCCTGAGCTCCTTGCCTGGCCGTTTGGCTGTGGGCCCCGCGCCCTTTGCCCCCACAGCCCCAGGGTCACCGTGGCGCCACCTGCTCGGTCTCAGGGATCCGCTTCCTCCTGCTCACACAGCTCCCCCGCAGCCCCGCGAGGGCAAGCGGAGAAAACCTCAGGGACAGGAGATGACGGATTTCGGACGCTCTGTGTGTGTGGTCTTTCTGAACAAGCGTCAGAATCCCTCCCCGGAAACGCGGCGCCGCGGAGGCACAAAGCCCGGCCGGCCCTACCTCCCCTTGGTCCCTGCGCCAGAGGGTGCTGCGCGGCTCCCGCGGGGCCGGCCCGGGCCGGGGCCCATGGAGGTTTCATTTTTAAAGAGGCAAAACACCCTCCTGCAGATCGCTGCTTCCCGCGAGAAGAAAAAGAGGGAGAACACGATGCTGTTTTAAGCTGCCGCAGTGGAAAAAAAAAACAGAAAAAAAACATGTGAAATATGTGATGTGGTGTTTTTACCAACTGTCTAAATAAAGGTTTAGTGAGTCACTCTGGAAAACAGAAGATCTTTCTGTATTTTAAGAGCTGCAGTTTAAGAGGTTTTTTTTTTTAAAAAAAATGCAGAAGCTTCCCTTAGGTCTGTAACTTAAACATTGCCCATCTGCTCGAGCCTCCCTGGCCTGGATTTACAGCAAATCCAGAGATTCCGTTTTTCAGAAAACGCAGCGTCGTGCGGATGGCAGGCTCGCATGCACCTTTGGGGGAGCCTCTGTGTCCGGAGCTGAGCCCCAGAGAGGGCAGGACAGGGGTGCCTCCTGCTGGGGTCCCGAAGCTGCGTCCCAAAGTGCCGGAGAGCAGGTCATGTCCTTCCAGGGTGCGCGCCTGGTGCCTGGTGCTGCTGCCCCGGGTCCGGCGAGAGCTGGGCAGCCCCCTGCGCGCCATCCCCGGCCCCCGCCACTCCCCTGCCAGGAGCAGGGCCTCGGTCCTTTCTCCCTTGACCTTCTAGGAAAACCCTCCCTTCTCCCTCCCCCCGGACTTGGGCTCCGAAGGCGTCAGTGGAAACGCCACCGACGCGAGCTGCCGGTGAGAGTTGCAGAGGCCCAAGCGGGTCTCACAGCACCCTGCCCCTCTGCCTGTCTCGGGGTTCCCTGTCATAAACATGACCACACACACGTCCCAGCCTCGCCTAGAAAACCACTTAACGCACTTTTGAAATAAGGCATCTCGCAGCTGAGTAACCGCAGTTTTACTAGGCCCTTGAATGAGGAGCCGCTCAGGAAGTTCCAAGGTGTTGAGCGGATTGGACAAGCTAAAGGCGAAGGCAGGATTTATGGGGCCGAACCCTCGCGCGCGCGCGCCCGCGTGCGCAGAGCGGCCCTCGAGGCCGAGATCGGAGGCCCTGCTAGGCGCACCTTCTCACGCCGCGTACAGGTTGCAAGTAGTAAAGAGAAAAATGCTGGATTTTACAGGAAAATAATATTCATAAATCTCCCACAGTGAATTACAGTATAACTCAGAGCTGTCTTTGTTTTTCTGCTGCGACGAGTTCAATTCTGTTTCCAGTGTAGAAACGATAAACACAAAACCCAGAGTGGAAACCCCTCCCCTCGCACTTGGCAAGTGTTTACGGCCAATTTACAGCCGGGCCCCCCGAACGGCTTCTGGAGCAGCCGGTGTGTGCGCCAGGCCGTTCCTGGGGGCGGGGGGGGGGGGGGGGCATTTTGCCTTCTTGAAAGCACAGCTGCTAAGGGCCGAAAAGGGACCTTCTTGGGCACGCGTGTCCCTGTGATGGGGCACCTTGTCCTCTGGACACCGGCAGGGCCGCCTCCCAAGGGCTCCCCTGAGGGAAGTGGTCCCACAGGAGCCTGGCCTGGCCAAGGGGCACATGGCTGGGCCCCTTTTTTGTTGTGATGTCATGAGGTGGTGGCTTGTTTCCAAACAGGAGAGAACCGCTTTCATATTTCAGACAGGCGCAATGATACTGAGATGTCACTTGTTTGTTTGTGTGTGTGTTTCACTGCTCCTAGTAGGCTTCATTTTCTCCAAAAGAGCTCTACTGGGGAGCAGAGACCCCGGTTCTGCCCCTCCACCAGGGCCCGGCCGCCCAGGCTCGCCCGTCCGCGGCCGGCTCTCTCTCCAGCTCCCCCGGCCAAAGCCCGGAAACTCCTATCTGGTTGTCAGGTGCTTAATTGCAAAGGGACCCAATGAATTGGTTTGGCATCGGGGGAGGCGGCGGGGGAAGCATCCAGCCTTACCTTTTAAGTCTCCCTCCAGTCTGAACATTTACAGGCAGGTTGCTAAACCACTGAAGACCAACGATCGTCCTAGAAGCGACACTCCAGCTACTAGAGAGGCAGTGTTCAAGGGCGAAGTCACACGCGCGCACACGGCGCACGCTGGCAGTGCACGGCTGAATTTAGATTGAAGAAATATTTTCTGATCGACGTCAAGCTTGATAAAAGGAAGGCACCCGGCTCTGTGTGAAAGTACGCCATTAATAATTAAGCCATGCGATCATTACCTCAGGATATTATTTCTTAAATATCTCTTGCAAAGGCAATATGATTACATATGAATGATATCAATTTTCTACCAACAAAAAAATCTGCAGAAATAGGAATTGAATTACACTGTCCAATTTGCTGTAAAGTTCACTGTATGTGAAGAAATTAATCAAAGCTACCACCACCCATCTTTATGGGAACATAAAATGATGTTCACTTCCATTTTTAATAAAGATACATAGCACTTTTATGAAGACTGACTAATAACACTATAATGAACTGAAAAGCGACTGATATATTAAGAATGAAAATTTTGAGGAGTGTATTTACTGAGACTTTCTATTTCTCTGAAGTCTCTGTCTGGACCGTTACAAGGCAGAGGCGGAATTTCAAGGGAGCACACAGTCTGAGCGCCCTGCTGGTCCGTCCTTAGGTCGGGGATGCGCTCCCGGAACACGAGTCTCTGGAAGGTTCTGTGGACCCGGACGGGCAATGTCTGGGCACAGGGCGGGGCTGGGGCACGGCGCCCAGGGCCCCTTGGCTACCTTTCCCTGCACCCCTTCGTCCTTGGGAGTCTCGGGGGTCCGCCGCGAATTTCCCAAGGAGCCGTTTGCTGGGCCAGAATGCCCAGGACACCAGGGGATGGACCCTTTGCGGTACCAGCTCCAACACGGCACCGGCCGCACCCCGCCTCCGGGTCTGCACAGGGCGCAGACACAGACCCTGTGAGGCCGGTGCCCGTACTGCGTTGCGGCCACGTGCTGCTGTGCTGCGGTTGGGCCCTCACAGTGGGAACAGGCTGCATTGCTCCCCGGCCAGTCCGGAGGGCCCGTGGGACCCGGCCACAGCGAGCTGGTGACCGGACGCGTCTGCAGGCGGCCGGACGCGCTGGACATCCCCGGGGCAATGCTGGGCCCAAGGCCGCACCGGCCCAGCTGAGCGATGCCATCGCCACTTCGCAGATCAGAAAACTAACACGCGGTCCCTGCAACAATTTGTAAAGACGGAAAAGTAGCCATCTCCCAAAACTCCCCCCGCAGAGATCACATCAATGGACGGCACTTTCGCGTATTTTCTGTCATTCACACGCCCACACACCTGCTTATGTCTTCATGTGCACGGGCACCTACGTGGTTGTTACCAAACGCTCACATTTTTATGATTTTTTAAATGTAATTTGATTAGTTACATCATATTGGTGGTTCAAAAACCAGAAGATGGAAACTTTCCTTTGCCCTAACAGTTTGCTCTAAGCCCCTTTTCCAGTCTACTAGCATTTCATTAGTGCGTTTTGCTCGCAGCCCCAAACCGCAGCGCGGGTAGGTGCATAGAACTCCCTGAGCCCCCGCCCCCTGCAAACGGCAGGCAGGTGCGTGCCTGCTTCGGTCGGCGGCCATGCCGGCAGCGGCCACTCCTGGGCCTGCCTCTTCCCCAGGTATTGCCGAGGCCTTCCCAGGCCGGAGCAGGGGGCCGAGTGGGGAGCCGCCTCCTGAGGTCCTGGTGACACCCCAGTTCCCGGCCTCTGCGGCCACCTAATGGCTGAATGGGATGGGAGTCTCTCCGGGTCTGGGCCTCTCTGAACTTGACGGCCCCCGGAACCTGGCATGTCCCTGATTCCCACATCAGTGCCCTATCAACAGCCCTTCAATGGCTCTGGAAGGGCCCTCTCCGCAGCCCTGGCGGGCGGCTCCGCGGGCTGGGGCGCCGTCCTGCACAGCGCAGGTCGCAGGTACGGTTCCCAGCCAGGGCGTGCACGGAGGCCACCGATCCATGTGTCTCTCTCACGTCGATGTCTCTCTCTCTGTGTCTCTAAAAATCCATAAGCAGGTCCTTGGGTGAGGATGAATACAAGAGTCACCGCTGCGATACGGGGTGGGGGCAACCTTCACCCACCGGACAGGGCCGTGCGCCCGAGGCCTCGCGGGGACGGGCGTCTCCCTCTGCGTCCGGACTCAGGAGCCGGGGCTCTGGCCAGGCCTTCGGACCTGTGTGTCGTCGGCCGCGGGCTCCTCCCTGCTTGCCGTCCACGGTCCCGGCGGCCTCCGCTCACGGCAGCTCCGTCCTGGGAAGGCTGCTCTGCTCCCCGCGGCACTTCTCCGGGACCCATGCCCTCTTCCTCGTTCCTTGTCCCTTCCCCGTCCCCTTCTGTCACTGGGCACTCGGCCTCGCTTCCGTCTCCTCTTAAGCACGTGTGTGCGCTGTCTCTCTCTCTCTCTCTCTCTCTCTCTCTCTCTCTCTGTGTCTCTGTCTCTCCCCCTCTACCTCCCCCACCTGTTCTCGCCCAGGTGGTCCCAGGTGCCTGGAAGACCCCTCCCCCTCCAAGCCCCAGGTCTCAGGCACATGTTAAACTCCTCCTGTTTATCCCCTTCTGGGACCTTCCTGGCCTTTCCTGACAGAGGCGAGCGCGTCTCCTCGGGGCCCGCGCAGCGCACGGCCATCTGCCTCCCGCCCCAGGCTGCGGGGCCCCGTGGGACTGGGGCGCGGGCCTCGCTGTCGCCGTGCCGGCCCCGAGCCTGGTGCGAAGTGCACAGGGGGTGCAGGCGCGGTGGGCGTCAGGCTTAAATAAGGGCGTCCTCGGCGCGCACGGCTTCTCCAGGCAGAGTTGGGAGCAGCCATGCCAGCGGAGCTGTGACCCCAGCTAGTGCCAGCTGCCACCTCGGAGGAGAGCGCTCAGTCTCGAGCGCACACCGGGGCCCCGGGTGTGTCCTTACAAGTCAGTCAGGGGACCCTGAGTCGCCGCCTGCCTTGCTGTCACGGGGGGCAGGGGTTGGATACAATCTCCAAGAGGGACCTGCTCGACATCCAGCCCAGCACACTCTGCTTGTCCCTGTCACTGTTGTTATCATGCACTAGGTCACGCCTGTGACCGACAGAATCACGTCCCCCACGGAGGTCTCCCCATCTTGGTGCCTGGAACCCGTGAAGTGTCAGAAGGCGCCGCAAGGCCTGCGGGTGCGGGAGGCCCAGGGATGCGAGGAGGCCAGGAGGCAGGTTCTCCCCAGAGCTTCCGGAGGGTGGGCCAGCGCTGCAGACCTGCCCAGGGCCCCGAGGCCAGCGGCTCAGGGAAACCTGGTGCGTTCGAAGCCGCCACGTTCATGGCGATGTGTTGTCACCGCGGCACCAGGGACCCACAGAGCTCTCGGTCCGAAACGTGCCCTGGGTCCCCGCTGCCCAGGGCACAAATCTGATGAGAGCACTCAGGGCTGCAACTGCTTCTAGAAGCCAGCGGAAGCAAAACTGACCTCAGCGTCCGTCGCTGCCTTGGTCGGACAGGTCCTTCCCCGGTGGGGAAGAGTGTTTGAAATTGAGGCCCCAGGCACCCGGAAGCCTGAGGCCTGTGCACCCACCCAGCGGTCAGCAGCT
The DNA here is from genome assembly GCF_021234165.1 of Pteronotus mesoamericanus. Lineage (NCBI taxonomy): Eukaryota > Metazoa > Chordata > Mammalia > Chiroptera > Mormoopidae > Pteronotus > Pteronotus mesoamericanus. The sequence continues at coordinate 42,452,544 of NW_026555247.1, forward strand.
CATTCGGCCCGCGGGTGCCAGGCTGGTCCTCGCCGCCGCGGCCTGCCCTGAGCTCCCGGCGGCTGCTCAGCCCGTCCCTCCCCGAGTGGACCCTGGACTCCCTCCCTGGGACGGACTCCCTGGTGCGGCCGTCCGGTCGGCGCAGGCGGCAGCTCCCACGTGTGCAGTCCACGAGGGCTCCTGCCTCTTCTCTCCTGGGCCGCACACCCCGGGGGACGCAGGCCCCTCTTCCTCCTGCGTCCGGGGGGCCTGGCCCCGGCCATCGCTCTGTAACGGCCTTGCACACAAAGGGCTGGCCGGTCAGGGGCGAGCGACGGACTCCCGGTTCGCAGAGTCGGCCTGGGGGCCGGGGGCGGGGACAGCTGCTCAGCCACGTCTGTCCTGACAGAACACTTCCGTCGGGGACCCAAGGAGAGGAGGAAACACGGATGTGTCCGGGGCAGGTGACCGGCTCGGATCCTGCAGAGATGCGCATGTTTTTACCTCCACGTTTCTAGAATTATGGGGATGGCCCACAAGCCCACATAACTTCCACGTTAATTTTTAAATAAAAACTTTCTTTAACATGACAAAGTCAATGGCGAGAGGCAAATGACCTATCAACAACGGCCTGTTTGTTTTTTTAAAGAAATAGCTCAGCGTCTCCGCCCACGCACCCACATGTCCCTTGTTTCTGCCAGAATGGGAGTAGCCGGTTGAAAGCTAACGGCTGCGCTGTGCACAGAACCTCGCACGGGTGAAATTAATGATTTATTCCTTTAAGGACAGGGTGGGCTCTATCATCGGCGTGATAAGCGGCGAAATGTCCTCTATCTGCATATGGCCATGTAGCAGGGCAATCTCTCGCAGTGAATATGGGGAAAAAATCCATTTTTCCTGGTTTCAAGCATATCTCCCGAGTCTGAGATATGTCAGGCTTGTTTTTCAGATTGCGGTAAGTGGCTCGGCCGCTCCCCGGGAGCCCGCGGAGGGAGCAGGGGCCCGGTGCATCCCTGGAACTGTGGTCTGCAGCCAGCCCTTCCCAAAGAGGCAGCGCGACCCCCCGGGGCGGCCGGGAAGGCCGCCAGCTCCGCCACCGCCACCGCGTCTTTCAGACAACCCACACCCCCAGCAGCAGATTCTTCTGCGCGCTGCTCTTCTCTTCCTCCTGGGGGGGCGCTGGCCGGCCAGGATGTGCCCGGGGGGAGCGGCGCTCCTGCCGGGAGACGCGGCTGCTTCTCCTGGGTGTTTTGGCTGAATCGATGGCACAGCTTTTAGTGCGTGTTCTTTACTTCTCTCCTTCCTAAAGGACTTTTTTTTGCAAAGCCTTGTGTTCTTTGGGATGTTGCTCATCAACGTGAAGTTTAAGGAGTCCAAAGTCCTCCTCCTCTCTCTTCTTTTTCTTTTTCTAAAGATTTTTTATTTTATTTGTATAGAGAAGGGAGGGAGAGAGGGAAACATCCTTGCGCGGTTGCATCTGGTGCGCCCCCTGCTGGGGACCTGGCCCCCAGCCCAGGCCTGTGCCCTGACCGGGCATCAAACTGGCGACCCTTTAGTTCACAGGCCAACGCTCAGTCCACGGAGCCACACTGGCCAGGGCCAAGGTCTTCCCTCTCTTACCTGCCTCCTTGCCCAGGGGCCTAGGCAGCGGGAGGCCTGGCATCTGGGGAGAGGGGCGAGAGCCTGGGGGGCGGGGGGGATGCTCTGCTTTCCTGCGGGGCGGGTGCTTTTGTGTGTGCTGCCTGAGAGGGCCCGGGCTTCCGGCTGGGTCCTTCCAGGGACCCAGGCGCTGTGATGCGGGGCGGGGTCAGGGGCGGCCGAGACCCAGGCCGAGGTGCTGTGGGTACAGAACCTGATAAGACTCTATAAGCTGCGTTGCCCAATCCCCTTCGATCCTAGAGCCCTCCTTTCTCACGGCGCCTGATATCGTCACCAACCCGGCTGGAGAAACACGGTGACTGTATAGCTGCCCCAGAAATCCCGAGGAAACATGGGTGGCAGCAGCCTCTCGCCCGGAGCTGCCATTCCCAGGACCCAGGGTCAGCGTGGAGAACACGGGGCCATGGGGGAGCAGCCCTGGCCGCCCTGGAGTCAGCGTGGGGGGGCGGGGGTGAAAAGACAAAGGCACAGCTGTGCTTAAGGCCGGAGTTCGAAGGACACCGAGGCGGCTGGGACTACGCCCTCTTCCTACCACACCTTACGGTTGGTTACCTTTGCACGGACTCCTCGCGTTTGTCCAAGCGGAGCCTTTAGCACGGACCCTGGCATTTCCGATGCAACCAGTGAATGTTAAATATCACTTTTGTTTCTAACTATTCCGAGTGCTTGCTTAGCCCATAAAAAGTCACCTCTTTCTCCAGTTTCCACTCTCCAGGGCGCTGGCCTTGCGCGCTGTCCCGGACGCCTCCCTGCTCCCATCCCTGCGGGAATGGAACCTCTCACAGTGTCCTCGTCAGCGCATCGCTCTGAGGACCTCGGGGCCGACCCTTGCCCTCTGCTCTTCCTACATACAGGGTCTGGCGCAAACAACGCCCCCTTATTATTACAAAACCATAAGCACGCAATTCTGTAACATAACACTCTCACACCCAAGCACATCTGAGGCGAAATGTTCAACTTGAAACTAGAAACGATCACACCCGTGGTGTCTCCCCCTAGCCACGCTCGGGCCGGCCTGCCTTCCGCCGGAGCCTGCTTCCTTAGGGTGGCGAGGCGGGTAGGCCGGGGCACGCGGTTAAATTGGGAAACAGCAGCTGATTCGCTTTCCTGCCATTATGTCACTCCTGAGCCCCAAGCAAACCCGAAGTGACGTCCAGCGAAGCCACAGGCCCAGATGCGGAAACGGAAGCAGCTCCCGGGCGGCAGCCGGGGGCGGGGACGAGCTGCTGAGCCCCTTCGCTGGCTTGGACCCGGGTGAGCGGCACTGTCGGGGCGGGGCCCCCTGGCCTGTCCGCGGGGCCGTCCCGCACCCGTCCGCCCGTCTGCCCCACGGCTGCCGACGCAGCTCCGCCGGGCCTCCGGGCCGATCCCGGCACCGGGGGTGCCTGGCACCCTGGCGCCCACCCTGAGCTACAGTGAAGGAAAGCGATAAGCGCGGTACGGACAGGGCCTGGCTCCAGAGCGTGACGGAGAGTAGAGAGCGGGGGGCGTGGGGCGGGGAGGTCTGCAGTTTTGCAGGGGAGAGTCGGGAAGGGCCGCTCTGTGACGGTGGCACTTGAAGGCACACAGGGAGGAGGCTGCCGTGGAGCCATGGTGTCCGGGGCCGAGCGGGGCCGGGGGTCTGCTGGCGGCCCGGCCCCCCCTCAAGTCCACGTCCAGTGGCGGGCGTGTTGACACCCGGAGACTGCAGAACGCCGCCCAAGAGGGCCCCCCGCTGAGCTCCATCCCATCCCCCACCGGGGCCAGGGCCCATCTGGCCAGAGGGTAGCGAAGGGGAGAGGGCAGGAGACAAAGCCAGGAGCGAACAGGCCACCAGTCGGGGTGGGAGCCTGAGGTCCCTGCCGCAGGCGGAGTAATGGCCCCAAACGTGTGCGCATCCTGAGCCCCAGAACCTGTGGCTGTGTTTCCTGACACGGCCAGCAGAGCCTGCAGTTGCCCCCACTTAAGGACCTTGGGGACAGCCTGGGTTTCCGGGAGTCCCACGGAGTCTCCGGGTCCCTGCATGTGGCAGAGAGAGGCAGGAGGGTCGGGGAGGGGTCGTGAGATGGCTGCCGAGGGCCGAGGGCCGAGGGCCGAGGGCCGTGGCCGCGAGCTGAGGCCGCAGGCGCCTCTGGGGCTGGGACGGGGGAGAGAATGGCCCCGGCGGGAGCACGGCCCAGCTGGCACCTTGGTCTTCGCCCCAGCGGCCGCACCGGGGGCTCCAGACGGGAGGATGATACATTTGTGTTGTTCGAGCCTCAAAGTTTGTGGTAACTTGGTACACGTTAACAATAATTGTCCTTAAAGAATTGGGCTTTTCCTTGAGACCTGGGGAAGGCGTCCGAGGGCCTGAGAGAGGGCAGCGCCACCTGGATTGCCCGTGACCAGGTCCGGCTGCTCTGCGAGGCGGAAGGAAGGACAGGGCGTGGGGCCCTGCACGCCGGGCAGGGGAGAAGACGCTGGATCCTCCAGCCGTCCAAAGGCCGGCCTGCGGGCGTCTCTAGCAGACCAGCTGCACGGGGTTGGGGGTACAGGGGGGAGCACAAGCCCAGAACGCCGCCCCGATCCGGGGCGGAGCTGGGAGGGCGCTGGCATTCCCTGAGCGCGGGCGGCAGGGGACCATTGGGCTGACGGGTGTGGAGGCAGGGGTCAGTTTGAGCGGCCTGGTTATGTCCAAATGCTGGGAAAGGCCCGGGACCCAGAACGGAAACGTTGTCCGCAGCGAAGCTGAGATGAAAACGTCAGACCCTCCCAGGGGAGGGAGCCCAGCGCCGCTGGTTCAGCGCCCGGTGCTGTGTGGCCGCGCCTCAGGCCAGGGGACGTGACCCAGCGCCTGAGCGGCGGCGTCCGCTTTGCTCTGATCTACGCCACCCAGTGGATCCCTCGCGCGTGCAGTGGGCGCCACCACGTGGGTCAGAGCTGGCGGAAGCGCTGCAAACGAAGCCGGCGACAGGTAGCTGCGTGTCACGTCCTGGAGGTGCAGCAGGGAGCCCCAGGGCCAGCGCTCGGCCTGGCTTTATTTAACATCTTCGTGCGTTATCTGGACGGGGAGGCAAAGACGTGTTAATTAAATTTACAGACGATGCAAAATTGGGAGGCGTCGAGAGGACCATGGGTGGCAAAGAAATCGTTCAAAGAGACCAGAAAAGTGGACCAGGAGGAGAAAGGGACCTAGGGTTACCCGCAGGGTTAGCCTGAGGCTCTTCATCCAAAACACGGGGATCCCGCAGGCAGCCCCGGCCAGGGAGGCGGAAATGCGGAAAACGGCACCGGGGCCAGGTCGGGCCGCCTGCGAGCTGTAGTTCTGCGGTCGCTCTGCAGGACCGCGGCCCCGGAGCTTCCACCCAGCGCTGCCAGGTCTCACGAACGCGGAACACGAGCCCACCCCGCGCTTCCCGCTCTCTGCGAAGGCGCACACCCGCTTGTGCACGTACACTGCTCCACCTGAGATGGGGCCTTTGCCGAGGCCGGCGCCCAGCGAGGGCGCAGAGCTTCCGCAGAGCCCTCAGCCGAGGCCCCGGCCCCAGGGCCTGCTCTCCGCGGGCAGGAAGTGTCCGGCCGCCTCGCGCCCTCGAGGGCCACGCTCCTGCCCAGGCGGGGTATCAGCGAGGGCGCAGCGGGGGCCGCGAGCCTTGACCTTCTCAGCCCCCCGCGCCCTCTTTGGGACGACAACAGCCAGGCTCCAGGCGGCAAGGGTGGTGCGGAGTCCCTGATGGGAAGTGTGAAGCCATCAGATGTTGCAGCAGGTGAGCCAGGAGGCCCGGCTTGACCCCTTCGCAGGTGGGGAGGGTGCTGAGGTCCCACCTGGTGACACACTGTGCCCAGGTCACAAGGCCAGGCAATGACCAAGCCACAGGTTTGAACTACGGAGCCAGAGACCCAAACCTCTAGATAGCACAGTGCAGTGTCCCCGAGGGTGGAGACGGACAGCAGGTGTTTCTGCTCCCGGTCCTGACGTGCAGGAGAAATCCCCGGGCTTGCAGTGGGGGGTGGGGGAGGGTGTGCTGCGCCGCAGCGCTCCAACCGGAGCCTTCCCCGCGGGCCAGCTCGGCAACGTCCCCCTGCGTCCTTGACTCTGCGGCCCCCCATCGCCAAAGGCTGGTAAGCCCCGCAGCACACGCGGGGTTGTTTGTTAGTTACCGGCAGGGCCCGGCAGAAGCAAGGCCTGCTTGAGGGCGGTCCGTGGGGTACGAATATGGGTGTAAGCATTTATAGTTTTAATTTGAACATTTCACCTACAGTGCCCTACGGCGTGCTTCTGTGTGCGACCGTTGCGTTGCAGAATCACGTGTTTATGATTTTGTAATAAAAAACGGGCACTCTTCGTGCCGACCCTGCACCCGTTGCAGGCACTGGCGCCCTGTGTCTGCTGGACCCCCGAACGGCGTCCCCAGCCCACAGGCGCGGACGTCCCGCCTCCTCCGCGTCCACCCGCGGGGACTGCAGACCTGCAGCCTGTGGGGGGCCCTGGCTTAGGGGAGGATCCCTACACCCGTGAGGCAGCTCATGCTCCGGAGGATGAAGAGCGCCCGCCCCAGGTTCAAGTCCGCCTGGGACATCAGGATGTGACCTGCATCAGAGGAGAATGGACAGGGAGCGTCCTGGGCAGACGGTAGGGGGCAGGGCCCGGAGCCCACCCATGGTCCCAGCGCCCCTTCCCGGAAGCCCTCCCGCGGCCCCAGACGGCCGGACAGACAGGGGGCAGGAAGCCCGGGCAGAGCAGGGGCGGAAGGTCGCGCTGAGCCCTTCCTTTCAAAGTCTTCGCTTGGAGGTCCTGGGGGCCCTTCCTGAGGATGAGAAGAGTCTGGAAGAAACAGTTTGGAGTGTCGATTCTTTTCTCAGCCTCGGCAATTTTAGGTGACGTTTGCCTGAGGCTACTGGGTGTGCACGCGTGTATTCCTCCTTGTTTGCCGTTGTTTGTGTTCCGTTCCTCGGGTGTTTCTAAATCCTAGTCACTCAGGAACAGGGGAACGGTCTCCTGGTTCCTTGAGGCTGTTTCCTACGGAGACCAGGACGCCTTGCTGGAGAGAGCAGCCTGGAAGGAGCGAGAATAGGTTTGACTGCGGACCGCGAGCGTTCCAGGCAGAACAAAAGGACGGCGTGCGAACAGATGGGCGGGTGTTTGGTGAAGGCTGGCGGTCTGTGTGCGCTGAGCCGCCTGGGCCCCTCCTTTATGTTTTTGATGCATCGGGGTGTGATGTGATATGATATGACAGAACACGTCAAAAATTTAGGGGAAAATAAAACCCTGCTTTTTTTTTTTTGAAACATCAAACTATTGCTATCAATAGGAACAGCAACTGTTCAGAAATTTGTTTCAGAACTGCCAAGAAGTGAACGTTCGTGGAAAAAAAAGTCTTTTTGCCCGCTGTTTGCAAGGTGGACACAAATGCAGACAGTGGGAGGCTGACAGGTTGACACATGTCTGATAAATCCAAAGCATGAAAAGTCCGCAACTCACTGCTCGAGGAAGCATTGCCGGAATAAAAAGTGCTATGCAGAGAAAGAATAACCATTAAAACATAGATTTTCTGAATTCAGGGAGTAATTTAGTCCCCAGAGCACCAGTCTTCAAAACAAGGAAGCTCTTTCTTTCTCCCCAAGAGAGAGAGAGGGAGAGGCGGCGAAGCTCAGCTGGAGCGGAGGCCCTGCTGCATCTGAAATGAACCAGGTGAGAGGCAGTGGGTGCCCGGAGACCAGATGTTAGAGGCTCGCAGAGCTGGTGACGGGTCAGAGCGCGGAGCCTCCCAGGTCCCCGCTGCCCTGCCACTCAAGCAGGAGGGGCTTTCGTTTGACGAGCCGGTCCGGTTAGACGGCCTTCACAGACCGCGGGCCGCGCCAAGCAGACTTGGCCTCCAGCGGGCACGTCTGCTGCCGGCCAAGAGGACAGCAGTTGGGAACTGTCCCTGCCCTGAACGCGCCCCAAGGCAGAGAGAGGGGCCGGGGGCCGGGCAAGGGAGGCGCAGGGCCTCGCGTGTGGGAGGAACGACCGAGTCACCTTCTTAATGTCAGAATAATTAAGGGTTTTGTTTTAACAACGTTCCCTTTTCCCCCCACCATGGTGAGCGGGATGCGGAAGAAGATTCTAAATGAAGGTGACGACTGATGGGAATTCTCGTGCACGTCTCTGTAAACCAAAACGCCAGCATTAGCGTCGGGAGCCCTGGCGCGTGCCGCGGAGCCCAGACCGGCGTCCTTGCGAATCGGACGGACGCAGACACGCAGCCCTGGTAGCGTCGAAGGGCCGCTTGGGAAACTGACGCAGTCTCCCCAGTTGATGGGGAAATTGATGTAATTCTGCAAAAATGCAAAACCGATTGTGAACTGGGTTTGGCGTAAGGGGGTTCACTTGGCGGACTGTCATATCCACTCTGCTGCGGAGCCCAGGGGGGTCCCAACACCCTCGGAGTCCTAAGGGCAGCGAGGGGGGGCAGCGAGGGAAGCGTCGCCCCGTCCGACAGCCCTTTCACTGAGAGGCAGCGCCCAGGCCCCTGGCCTGCGCCGCGGGCAGCTCCGGAAGACAATGCCGTGCGCGGACGCCTCGGTGCCCTGAGCCGAATTGGCTCACCTCCAGTGAGAAAAATTAACAGCTTTCACGGGAGCATGAAAAATCGCTTCCAAGGAAGGGCCCCACCGGCCGCATCCGTGGACGTGCGCGCTTGCTGGGGATCACACGGCACGACAGAGCCGACGTGTCTCACGGGTGCTCCTGCGCTCAGTGATCGCGCTTTATTATCACGAACCCGCTTCCTATCAACAGGCAAGGGCCGGATCACTCTGGGGGGGCAGGGTGTGGCCGTGGCAGTCAGAGAAGCGGGGCTGTGCCGCGGCCCCAGGTCGGATCCCCCCAAAGTCTCAGTGGCTTACAGGGCACGGGGCCGCTTCCTCCTCACTGCGTGCGCGCACATTCAGCAGGGGCGCCCTGCCTCCCAAGGGCCACGCAGGGGCCCCGTGGGTGGAACCCTGTGGGGGCACAGGCTTCCTGGGCAGGACGAAGGGGGCGGGGGCCCCGTGAACACACCTGCTCCCCATCTCCACCTGAGGAGACACCCTCATTGCCACCCACGTCTCATTGGCTAACACCAGTCATGTGACTTTACCCCCTGCAGGGGCCGCATGGAGGCCCAGGAGACCTGTCCCCGGGGCCCGACTGTGTTTCAGATTTTTCCATCTCTCCTCCCATCCAGGCGAGGATGGGTGAAAACATACACTCATCTCTGTCTTCTCCAGGTGGTGGGACACCCGCCCCCCAGGGCAGGACTCAGGATGGGGTCACCCAGCCTCCCGTCAACCCAGCCCAACAACGAGCCTACCGGGCCGGCTGCTGTCAAGGTCAAGGTGGCGCGGAAGACGCACATGCCGTCCCAAGGGAACGAGAGGAGCACGGTGGTGAGAGCTAGCAGGGGACTGGGCACCTCAGCGGGGAGCACAAGGCGGTTGGTGCCACCGAGCCAGACCGCACGCGAGCTACAAGGTGACGTGTAGCGGAGGGTGCCAGGAGGGCCTCCGGGCGACAGGCAGCGATGCCGGGCTGCGGGGGTCCGGCAGTAGGGGGAGGGACCGCTGGACAAAGGCCGGTGCCCCGGGCCTGCGGTTTGTGAAGGGCCGTGCCCTCTGCCGTGGTCAGGCACTTGAAGTCGGGGTGTCTGTGTTTGGCTTAGTGGCTCCGGGTGACAGCAGCTCCAGGTGTCCCCTTAGCCTTGTCCTGTGTGTAGATGGCCACGTAGAAGGCAGCCTTCTCAACGTGACGAGGCTCGCCTGGGCCTGGACGGTCGGGCTCCAGTCCGGCTCCAGGCGCCGCTGCGTCGCCTGGCCGTGCTGCTTGACCTCTCCCGGCCTGGCTTCCCGTCTGTGTGGGTGTAAGGGGCTCTGCTTTTCACGACGGCTGAGAGATGAGAGAAGGTAGCGTGTGGAAGCGCCTGGCCTGTGACACCTGCTCCATGGAAAGCTGCCGCCGCGAACACAGCTGTGTTGTTATCAGTTCTGGTTCAAGGACAGTCACTGCTGGTCAGTCACACAGACGCTGCCGGGCGCTGCTCGGCTGATGACCTCCGCCCTCTGCCCCCGCCCTCTGGCCACGTGGGTGCCCCAAGAGGTGGGAGACTCACTGCTGGGTCAGTGCGACAGGGAGGCCCTGGCGGAGGCTCGCCCGGGAGCGGGGGCCGGGTCCCCGGGTCTCAGGGGGTTCAGACAGCCTGTTAGGGGGATGAGTGCCCCCCGCAGAGTCTCTCCTGTTCGGGCAGAGGTGCGAACAGGGCCGGGGTTTCCGTTCTTTCCTGTGCTGGGCGCCCTTGTGCCAAGGAAGCTGGGGGGCCCTCCCAGTGGGCCTGGAGGAGGAGCCGTGGCCAGGGTGACCGGCCGCCCTGGGGTGGCCCTTGCGCCTCTCACGTGGCCGCCGTCCGATCCGGTTGAGATACTCCTGGCAGAGGCGCCTGGCGAGGCGGCGCGCTCTCGCGACGGCGGGGCACTGCCCGGCACGCCGCGACCCCGGGAGCGGTGCCTTTCTCCCAGTGAACTTTAATCTGAAAATGGATGGATTTATAGAAAATTTGCAAAGGTAGCACAGAGCTCCTGTACCCACACCCCGTGTCCTCTCTCCTTACCATCTCCTGTTACCGGGGTGCATTTGTCACAGTTAATGAGCCAGTGTTGCTACACTGCCATTAACCGAAGTCTATACATTACTCCGATCACCTTAGCTTTCCCCTCAAGTCCTTTTTCTGTCCCAGGACCATGTGACACCGAGTCGCCCCATCTCCTCAGGCTCCTCTGGGCTAGGACTGGTTCTCAGGCTTCCCTGGGATGGATGACCTTGGTCGTGTGCAGGAGGACTGGTCAGGGGTTTTGTAGGATGTCCCTCCACCGGAGTACGTCAGGTGTTTCCCTTCCGGGTGGTACTACGGACCATGCGTTTGTTCCGCCAGATTCCTGTGTTGAAATCTAAATCCACACTGCGATTCTCCGCGGAGGTGGGGCCTTTGGAAGGCGATTAGATCGTGAGGGTAGATCCCTCCTTAACGGCCCGTGACCCTATATGACAAGGCCGTAGAGCCAGCGAGCTCTCCTTCCTGCCATAGGAGGGCCCAGCGGGAAGATCACGGAGCTCCAGGCTCCCGAGCTGAGAGCCAAATGTCTGTTGTTGGTGAGCCACGGGCCTGCGGGACTTTGTGTCAGAGGCCTGAGTGAGTTGAGACAGTCAGACGGCGTTTATGGGCTCAGAAGGGCAGAGCACGCGCGTCCAGGGGGTTCTGATCAGCAGGACTGGTCATTGCTGATTTTGAACCGGGTCCCCCAGCCGGCGTGGCGTCTGGGGTGTCTGTCCGCTTGCCCCACCGTGAGGTGGTCCTTCCTTTTCCCACACTGCACTTGGGCAGGAAGCCCCAGGAGCAGCCCACGCTCGCTGAGGAGCAGAGAACTGTGCTCCACCTCCCATCCCCACCCACCGGACCTTCTACAGGAATTACGGGAATTCTGCACAGGAGCTTGTTTGCTCTCCTCCGGCCACCTATCTGTTCAGTCCCTCACCCACGTCAAACGGACGTGTCCCACGCGCCACTCTGAGCCGCGCCCCCACGCAGCGTTGGGGGTGGTGCGCACGTGCGCCAGCGACTGTGGGCTCTCCCACCGCCTGCGTACCCTCTGCAGCCCCCTTCGCGGTGGCGTTGTGAATCTGGTCGGGCTCCCGGCCCTGGCTTGTGTCCCGGTGCGATGAGCTGCTCCCGGCGCACGCTCTCAGCCGCAGTCATAGAGCCAGCGCCGCACAGACCCCCGGGTCTTCTGCCGGGGAGTGACATCAGCACCCGAGGTCGGGCGCCGGGCGCGTGCGTGGCGCCCGGGGCCGGAGCTCTCATTGACCAGCCAACGCAGGTTGCGGCGGTGGCCAGTCACCAGCGTCTCCTGAGACGGGACCTGTGGCCCGGCTGCAAGGACGTCAGGGGGTCTCCCTGCCCCTCCCAACCCTCGGCCGTGGAGGGGTCTGCTCCCCGCCCCCCAGGACCGAGGCTGGCCTCGGAAGGGCCGGCGTTGTCCGACCGAAGCCGCCCCTGGGCCCTCGCCGGGGCCAGGCTCTGCCTGTCGAGGGTCTCCCTGTGAAGATGGTCTGCTCTGCGGCCGGGGAGCCCGCGCCCCCGGGCCAGGACGACCCTGCCACTCCTGGGCCCTCGGCCAAGGACGGGACCAGGGCTCTGTCCTGGCGCCGCCCCCCCCACCCCGAGGCAGGCGGGTGTTTGGGGACTTGCCGGAAGAGCTCACCGACTTGTTGCTAGGAAACCACAGGGAGCAACCTTTGTGATCTCACATATGCTTAACATAATAATAAATAACGGTTAACATGATAATAAATAAACAAATAACAATAATTATAACATGCCCCAAGCCTGTTGTTTCTCCAAAATTAATTTATGATGAATTACAACTCAAATTCCTGGGAACGTGGTGGGGTGGGGCGAGCAGAGGGGTCGTTGTCCGTGCCTTCCGGCCCTGAGTGGGGTCGGACCTGCCCTTGCCTGAGACGGGGCCGCCCTCCCCCCGCCCCCTGGGCCCGAGGGACCGGGTGGCGCCCAGACAGGGTCTCTCCTCCCTGCGCCTCCGGAGCCTCCTCTCCCCGCCCAGCACGCTTAAGTTTTTTAGATACTTCACTTGCATGTCTAATTCAGTTATTCTTCTGAAATTTATTCAAAGGATTTATGCTTATGAAATTATAATACAATGCTGCCTATATGCCAATGAGCTGCAGGCAAAGAAAATAATTTTCTTCAATTTACAGTTATGAGGCTGAAGGGGGTGACGCCTTCTCATCGCCTTTCTCTCTTTGTGCGTCGCGAGTGTCTGCGCGCCTTCAGCAGGCAGGACTGATGATGGATTCGCAGGCAGATCGCACCAGTAATTGCGGCTCCGAGCTGTCAGCCCCGCGAGCGCCGTCCGTGGCCGCCTGCCGTCCCGGGGAGGCCCCTCTCTTCTCAGGACCTCGGCACCCCCGGGCAGCTCGCTGGGGGCCGGGTCCAACCGTCCGGAGGGCGATGAGATCGGAGGGGATTTATGGACGACACTTGGTGACAATTAATCGGGAACCCTTGATGAAGTTCAGGTGGTTCTTTTATTCTTGGACCACAAAAATTATACATAGATATGGAATCATAATAACATGCAGCCCTTGTTCCCATTGTCAAATGGCTCATTTTGTCACTCTGTTTGATTAATGGACCTTTTGGAGTCCCCAAAAAGTCCTAGTAATACAAATAAAAAGAATCATAAATATTGAATAAGCTCACAGCACAGTTAACCTTGACTACATTTTGGGACATTCTTGGAGAAACTTTGCTCCACAGAAAATAAATTGCCGCGGGGGTTAAAAAGAATAAGCGCGCCCCTGCCGAATTGCGGGTGCCTTGGGGAGTCACCCTTCCCACCTTGTCACTCTTACTAATCGGTCGCGATTAATTAGTTTAGTTGGTTTTACCATCGGGCCGCACGGCTGGTGTTTCTACCCGCGGCCCTGTGCCCTGTCCGCCAGAGGGATGCCGGGAGCACGGGGCGGGGGCCCAACAGGACAGAAGTGGGGCGACACGCGGCCATTGCAGGCGGTGATTTATGCAACGGGGCCGGGCGGGGCCGGAGCATCCGGTCGCTTCGGCGAAGGCGCGCGCGCGCGCGCGTCGCGCAGGTTCGCCTACGGAGAGCGCCGGGCTCCCTCAGAATGAAGTCCCTCCCGCGCGGCGGCCTTTGCCGGCCCCCCCTTAGGTCCGGTTCTGGCTGGAGAGGTCGCCTGGCCCGATCCCTGGCTCTGACTGGGCTGCGCCAGCTGCCTCCTGCCCGGTGGCGCAGGGGATGGAGGGGCGGCCTGGATCGGGGAGTGACGGCTGCGGGCCGGGCGCCCTGGCGCAGGTGGCTGGCTCTCTGCGTCTTGATCCTCTCGTCTGTGGACGGGCAGTGCCCCACTATAAGGCTGAAGTGAAACAATTCAAGGAAAAAAGAGAAACACGTGACCTTGTCTGGTATCTAAGGGAGGCTCTGTGGTGGGCAGAGTCGTGTCTCCCCAAAGACAGGCTGTGTCTCCACCCTGGGCCTATAGATGCGGCCTTAGCGGGGCTCGGCTGTTGTAACTCAGTTAAAATGAGGTCGCGATGGAGTAGGGTGGTCCCCAGGCCAATGGCTGGTGTCCCTGTACAGGAAGAGAGGTCCGGACGCAGAGGAGCCATGTGACCAGAGGCGGGGGCCGGCGGGACTGCGCCCCCCCCCAGCGCTGGGGGGGCCCGGAAAGGGCGCTCCCCTATGCCTCCCGGGCCGGGAGAGAGGGCGTGCCTGCGTCTCAAGCCTCGTCCCCGGTCATCCGTTCTGTCGGCCCCAGGCAGCGCCCACAGTTGGCTGTGGGCCTGGCCAGGGAGCGCGGTCGGTGGGGCCTCCTGTGCACCGAGAGGGTGCAGGCTCGATCCCCAGTCAGGGCACACACCTAGGTGGCGGGTTCGATCCCTGGTGGGGAGACATCTGGGAGGAGAGGATTTAATATCTCTCCCCCCATTTTTTTCTCTCTGTAAAGTCAAAAAACATATCCTCAGGTGGTATGTTAAAAAAGAAAGAAAAGGCTAACTGTGATTTGGTTTGTAGGGAACATGTGTACCAGGGCGGAGGACTCAGTCTGATCTGTGTGGCACTAGCTTCCCCTGGCCCTGCCTCCGGGGACGAGCCAGGGTCCCACCAGCCGCCCCTGCTGCCCACGGGGCTCCGCGGGGCCAGCACCCTGCAGGCCACCTCCTGGGTGAGGCGGCCGGGCTCGAGTGGTCGGCTGGGCGCACCGCCCCTCCCGACGCCCGGGGCTGGCCGTGGGCCGTGACCGCCGGCTCGGGGGACTGCTGTAGCGCACCGCGGTGCAGGGCACAGGCGACAGGGACTGACGTCCGCCTATCGGATGCGTTGCCTTTTTTAAAGTGACACTGCTGTCTCCGAGCGAAGGCAGAATTCGAAAGTTCAGAACCGAGTTGCAACAGCGCTGCCCAGGAAGTTACCAGTGTAGGGATCGGGGGCCTCGCACGATGCAGGAAACGTGTAACTTCGCGGGGGAATGCACGTTTGAACGGAAAGCCTTATTTTCCCGGTGGCTTCTACTGAGAGGCGTCATCGGGGCTGGAAGGCAGGTGTGCTGGGGACAGAAGCCACGGCAGCGCGGTCGGACGGATGGCTTTTCCAAGGAGCGATGGAAGGGGAAGCGGATGGAGGCCCGGGGCCGGTCGGAGGTGGTGGGACTGTCACCTCGCGCACGGCTCACCCCCAGCTCCAGCCGTGTGGGCGCCAGGGCCGTGTCTCACCCACTGGGGGGCCCCTGCGCCGGCGTGTCCCTGGCACGCAGTGGACGCAGGCATTCGCTCGATGAGGGGCGCTGTGGGCCTGAGTGTGCAGCGCGCGTCTGCTCTGAGGGGAAAGGCCGGCAGCGAGGGAGAGAAGGCAGTCGGAACGGGGACCCTCCGGGCAGGGGGAGACGCCCCGGCTGGGGCCAGGGCGGGCCCTGGGCGCGAGGGAGCAGAGCTGCGGCGGCGCAGGTGTGGGGGGGTGCATGCTGCTGCTGAGGGACGGGGCTCCCTCCCAGGGCCCCCTGCTCCCCACGTGCAGCAGCGGGCGAAGGTTTCGGGTTTTTCCTGGGAATGAAAGGCTGGTGGAGGGCAGGGGAATGCGGGGAAGGTGTGGTCAGGAGCAGCGGCCTGCGTGGGCCTGGGAGGGAGTGTGGACCTGCCAGGCTGCTGGGGGGGTGGCGCCGGAGTCCAGCCCCATGGGTGGAACTGGCGGGGGCGAGTGAATAGCGGCCGTATCGCGTGGGCCGGGGAGGGGGCAGACGCTCCCCAAGCTGGGAGCCGCCGTGGCAGCGAGGGCGTGCTGGGGCCTGGCCCAGTGTGGAGGCCTTCTTCCGGGGGCGCCGGTTCAAGGCGCATCCTGACCTCAGCCCTGGGCGGGGGGCAGGGCTCGAGGTTCAGGTGCCCCCCAGGCTCAGACAGTCCCTTCTGCCCTGAAGGCAGGAACTGGTTTGGGGGGGAAAGCCACACGTGAAAGCAAGCACACCAGGTGCTCACTTTGTACTTTTCTGGAAAAAAAAAATCCCCAAACAACACCTGAGCATCTATTTAATAAATGCTCCGACTTGGGGCTCCGTCCACATGCATCGGTTGGGCGGGAGCTGCCGGGACAGGTGCACCCAGCAGTTCGTGTGCTGGCTCAGCACAGCCGAGCTCTGCCCGTGCCCTGGAGCCTGCGCGCGGGCCTCGCTGCCCAGCGCCGGCCAGGCCGCTGTGGGCCTCGGGGTCCCAGGCTCTCTGGGGGGGCAGGGGGTGGTTCCTGGTGTGGGCGGAGCTCCGTGCGCCTGGCCTGGGGTGGTCCGCTGCGCCCCTGCCCGCAGGAGGCTGGCTCAGTCTCATCCGGGACCCCAACTGACCGTAGAGAGGCCTGGGGGGTTGCCAGCAGGCCGAGGGGACAGGGCCAGGGGGCAGCCTTTGCCACGTGAACCCCCAGTGTCCTTCCAGGACTAGAAATAAGTGAAAAAACAGGCGTTTCTGAAACTGAAGTCTTTTAGCAGGTTGTTTGAATTTATGGATTTATCCAGCGAAAGCTGGATCACATTATTTGATGAAATAACGTGAGATGCTCAAATTCAAACCTGCACCAAGTTAATAGGCCCCGAACAGAGGTGACCAATAGCGGCGAATAAAGGAAGAGATGCTGCAGTTATTGCTCGGAGCCAACGATGCTGCGCGGCCGACCCGGACAAGGTTCCTTAGTGCCCAACCCTGAGATTTCTAGCTTTTCCATCAGGAACTGACTTCCAAACCACAGAGGGTCTCTTACTGTGAGTGCGTGTTCAGCGCCGTCTGCCCTTCCGTTTTCCCAAAAGCACGGGTGCTGGGCTTCTGGTCCGTGTTCCCGGCTGGTGATGGGGTGGCATGTTCCGGCTGAGAAAGGTCAGCGGGTCACTTCCTTCTTGTCAAGGGGCTGCATCTCACTGTGCCAGGGACCCCGAGTGGGAAGGGCGGGCTGCGGGCCCTGCGCCTCCAAACACCACCCGGAACAGGGTTCGGGTTTTAGGTGCCGGCAGAGGAGGCTGGGGATTTTCAGATTTTCTCCAGAGAAAGGGCTAGAATCCTGCTGACACTCCTGGGCTCACGGAGGGGAGGGTGGGCTCTTCAGCCTCGCAGGTCAGAGCTCAGCACTTGGCCCGCCAGGACGGGGCTGCGTTTCCCGGCAAGGCCCCTCCGGGGACCGCCCCACAGCTGGCTCCTGAGGCCACCGCGGCTGCAAAATGCTGAGCGCATTTCTGAGCGTAGAAATGGCGAGGGGGCTACCTTTCAAAATATGTTGTTATTCTAGAAAATTCAAGAAATACAGAAAAGCATATAAAATTGCGTTACATTCCAGCTGTGGCTGCTGACAGAGAGCCGTTGTTAGCGCCTGACCCAGCTGCCTCCCAGGCTTTGCGCAGGGCGTGTGTGGCCGGCAACAGCCAGCCTCAGACCCGGCGTGTGGCCCTTGAGCCCGATACCGCCCTCCAATGACGCATCGTGGGTTCCCTAAAAGACTTCCGGCGGGTACACTATGTACCCTCAAGAGATTCCCGATGACATCTCCACTATGAATTACACCTGAAGCTTAACACACAGGTTCCTGTGCTCATATCGGATTGTTTCTCTCAGGTGGGTTTCCAGGAATGGCCTTGGTGTGTAGAAAGGGGCGCATGCTTTAAAGGCGTCTGTCCCTGCTGCCCAGCGGCCTGCAGGGTCTCCTGTCGACCCGCACCCACCTCCCGGGTTCGCTGCTTGCCTTTCCCCACAGGCCTGCCCTGAGGGCAGGGTCTCAGAGGGACGCCCACAGAGCTCCGCAGGGCAGGGCAGAGTCCCACGCGCGGCGGGCCTCCGGGCATCGGGAGGCCTACCTGCGTACGCTCGAGCGTCGGCGGCGGCAGGTTCCACGTTCATGCAAACTCCCTCTCGCTAAAATGTCCTTGTAGCCCCGAAGTGCGGGCCCGCAGGCCATCAGGGCCGGTCACAGACACGTGCAGGGTGTCGGAAAGCAGGCTGTGCCCGTTCCCGGCTGAGGTCGGGCGCCTGGCCGTTGCCTCAGCTCTCGTCCTGGGACACGCGTCGCTCCTGTCTTCTGCTCAGCGCCACGTCGGGCCACGGGTGGGCTGCGGGTGGTGACCTCGCCGTTCAGAAAGAGCCCCGGCCTGGCACGCAGTGCTGTCACGGGTCCCGCGGTGCAGGAGGTGCAGGTCTCAGGCCTGCATCGGAGCAGCGCCCGCCAGGAGGCCGGCGGGGATCCGTAGGGACCGGGGGTCCGCGTCGTGGCCGCCCAGAGCCGCACAGGGCCTGCACGGCAAAGCCGGCCCACGGCGCGCTCCGGCAGCACCCGTGCCCCTGGTCCCCTTTCCTGTGGTTGAGGCCGTGTGGCTTGCCTGTGACTGGGAGGTGGGGCCGAGGCTAGACTAGCGCCCAGGTCGCTGGTCCTCCGTGGTCTGGTGGGTCCCCCCGCCCCGCCCCCTCGTTCCCGCACTGTCTCCTACCTGGAACCCCTCCATCTCAGGGAGCCGCTTTTCCAGGTGGCGCTGGGCACTGACAAGTTAAAAAGGTCGAGGACCAGGCCCCAGCATCGTCCAGCCAGTCACTGTCCTAACAACTAAGACGACATCCCTTCCCGTGAAGAGCGCGGGTCACGGGCCCCCCGCCCAACCCCGCCGCGGGCAGCCAGCGCCGTTCGTCTGCTCTGTCGCCCGCTCCGTGGCGAGCAACCGATTCCGCACACACGGCTGGGCTGGCTGGCGGGTACAGGCCTGGGACATCGGTGTCACAAAACAGGGGCAGCGCTGGCCTTGGGGTTTGCGTTGGGTCCAGAGACTGCATTCTCCAGATCCTGAGTGCTGGGCCAGCGCCGTGAAGGGCGCCCGCGCGGCTGAGTGAGCTCAGGGACACACAGAGGCCCGCGGAGCCACGCAAGGCGCCCCCGCGCAGAGCCACGGCGGCCGGCGACAGAGGCAGCTCGGGGCCGCTGGCTTCTCCTGGCGCTTCCTGGCTCTGCCGCAACGGGGCCCGGGGGGACGCGGGGGGTCCTGCCCGCCCCGCCGCCATCCACCTCCTCGTTTATGGGGAGCGGGGGGCTTGGCTCCTGGCGGGACCGGACCAGATTGCGGGAACCACTGGGTGTTGTCCTAGTGCTGCCGTGAGGCTGAATCCGATATAAAATACATGTTCCCGTTCATTGCCATTTATGTGTTAGTCATCATTAACAGCCATTATAATTTTTTCCCAGTGGCAATTACATCGATATTACTATGTCTAAATCAAAGAGGGCACCGCGGCAATTACTGTCATCCGTTGATTGGGAACCGCCTAATTTTTAAGTGACATTATTTTCTTATCAGCACGATAATTTCCCTTCGCAATAAATAATATGCCAGGAGAGTTGTGCGACCAAAAAGTGCCATTTCATGGTTTTTTTTTTAATAAACAGAAAATGTACCTACAGTTTTTCTTTCATAAAAGAATAATAAAACTAGGATCTGAATCCCAAGGTTGGGAAATATTTTAACAGATTTTGAACCCAATGCTGAATTGTACAGGATCAGTAGGGAATAAGGTATTTGTGTTTCTGTTTTTTTTTTTTTCTTCTTTTTTTCTGACAAGAAAGGAGGGAGAAGAAGGGGGCGCCGTCCCGGCCCAGCCCTCTTCCTTCTGGGCAGAGCGGCTTCTACCTCCAGGGGCCGTGGCCCAGGGCTTGGGGTCCCCCGGGCAGCTCCCCGCAGAGGAGCGGCGGGCGCTCAGGCTGATCACCCCCAGCTGCCGCCCCGCCCCCCGCCCCGCAGACCAGCCGGGCCCCAGGGAGCAGCAAGGGGCGCGAGACCCCCGGCTCTGTCCTCCGCGTCTGCTGGGCCGGCCCCTCCGTCCCTGTGTCCCGTCCTAGACGCGGTTTCACGGGGGAGTCAAGCCCCTGTCAGCTTCCCCGAGGGTTGGCTCTGCCCGGGGTAGAGCCCTCCCCAGTGCCCAGCCCCTTGCCGGGCCTGTGTTCACTCTCACCCGCGGGTCCCGAGACCCCGTCCCATCGTGGCCCTCTGGGGTCCTCCTCTGTGCCCCCCTGACCCCTGTGCCACGGGGGAGGGGCCAGACCTTCCTGGGGGGCCTTCGATGGTCCCCTTCCCCCCATCAGAAGCCCCTCCTCCATCTCAGTGTGTGCGGCGTAGGGGCCCCTCCCTCCGCAAAGCTGGCCGCGCCCTGCGCCCTCCCCCTGCGCCCCTCTGGAACTTGCCCATCTTTCCAAGCCTGCCCCACGGGCTTAGCAGCGACCTGGCTCCTTCTAGCCGTGTGGCGCGGGGAGGCAGGGGTCACTTCACTCCTCTGGGCCTGGCTTCCTCACCACGTGGAGGTTAAACGTCTCCCTCGGCCACCGATCCTGCACGTATTCCCTGAACACCGGCTTGTGTGGGGCCTTGAAAGGCCTCGGGGCTGCGGGTCAGGCCCGCCCGGGCCCGGCCCAGCCGCTGCACCCACTAGCCCTGGGGCGCCCAGTGTGTTTCCGCAGCTTTCTGTGCCTCAGTTGCTCTATATGTTAGATGTTATTAAATTACAAAACTGATGCCTGAGCTCACAGCCCAGACCCAACTGAGCTCTCACAGTTGGGCCGTGAGCCTCTTAGCTACTGAGCTCTCAAAATGTGGTTTGAAAAAATACAACGTCTCAATAATTTTTGTACTGATCATAAGCTGCAGTGGCAACGTGTTCGATGTGTTGGGCTAAAGATAGGAGGATAACGAATCCCACCTTCTCCTTATGGCCACGACGATGTTCTGCACACGGGCAGGGCTGGTGGCAGCGCCTCCTCTCCAGCCAGCGGTGGGCCTCCGGGGCCGGTGCCGGGGACGGGGACGGGGACGGGGTGAGGCGCAGGGGCCGAGAGCGCCGCGCACAGCCTGGAGCGCAGCAGGTCCTTGCGCAGCGCCCCGTACGTCCCCTCCCAGAGCACCCGGCTCCAGGCTCCCGCCCTGGGGAGCGGCCAGGCCCTGCAGGCTGGACCACCTGTGGGGGCCCCCTCGCTCCCGCCACTCAGATGGTGCCCGATTCAGACGCCTGCACCGGGCAGGTGGGGCCCCTGGCCTGTGCGTGCGTGCCCTGGGCTCCTCCCTGCACGTGGCCGCCTGGCTGGGGGCCCCATGGCTCAGGCCAGGCCCTGCGTGGAGCCCGAGCTGGGCACTCGGGGCGCAGCCAGGTCTCTGGCCTCCCCCCTGGACGCGCACTCCCTGCTCTGGACCCCCGGCCGGGCTGGAGGTGGGGGGGGCAGAGAACAAACAACGCCGCTGGTTAACATGATATCCTCTCCCCCTCAGTGCCTTAGGGTCTGCACGGAGGCCCTGGGAGTGGGGTAAACATGTGTGTGTGATAATGAGATTGTTGGTGGAGAGTCATCTTGAAAGGACAAGAGCAATTAAGCTGCTGACTTACACACGTTAGAATGACAACATGCCAGCGCGGGCCCCGCTCAGCCATGTAATAGGGGCTGTCCTTGCTCAGCCGCGTGTGCGGGGAGCGGGCTGTCAGCCGCGGGGGAGCCGGGCGCCTCCTGCCGCTGCCGCTGCGAGCGCGCCTCCCGCGCTGCGCAGAGCCTCGCTGGAGGGCGGGCGCGTGCGCGCCGAACCCTCCCGGCCGGTTCCACTGGGTACCTGAAGGCGGGGGGCCGGGAAGGAGCGGCGGCCAGGCCTCCAGAGGCGGCGACAAATGGCGCCGCTGCCCTGGCAGACCGGCACTTGGGACAGTTGCTGAGGATGAGAGTCGAGTGCGGACGGCAAGGGCGACGAGGCTGACGGGCTCCTGCCGACGGAGCCCTGCGCGCGGCGCCCGGGCGGGAGGGCGCCACCGCCGCCCACGCGGCCTCCGCGGGCTGCGCAAGGCGGACAGACGGCGCACCGGCCTCCACCCGCCCCTCGCGCGCGCACACGACACGGGCACACGGACATAAACACACGGACACACGGACACACACACAGGCACAGGCACATAGAAACATACACTCACCCACATGCAGACACACACACACACACACGCACAGCTGCGTCCTGCTTGTGGTTGCACATCGGCCCTGCTTTTCACCTGCCCTAAGCCAGTGGTCCCTTCACCGACCTTTTGTGAAAGTCCCGGGGACTGGGAGCTGCCCTGCAGGCGACCCCGCGGGGCGCGCCGGCCGTGGGGGGGGGGCTCTCTGGCTCTCCGCTGACACGCCTTCTGCAGGGACCCCCGGCCCAGCCCGGCTCTGGCTCGGGGTCAGGGCTCTGCAGGGGGTCAGGGCCTCTGTCACCCGTGTCACCCCTCGACGCAAGGACCGGTCTGTGCCACCAGTTAGAAGGCAGCTGCCGGCACGGACTGCCGCCGCGTCCGGGGGGGACCCGGCCGCAGGTCGCCCAGGGCCGGCGCTGCCCTCAGCTGCTGCTGGCACGGCGGGCACAGGAGAGGGAGAGCGCCGCGGCACAGGGTGGGACTCCCAAAGGGACCCGCCGCCCCTGCAGACCTAGGGGTCGGCGCCTACGCAGGCTGGGGGCCTGGAGCCACGGCGGGGTGAACCCCTCGTCCAACAAGACTCAGAGGCGTGGAAGGTGGAGGAGGCCCTTTGCCGCCCTGCCACCTGGCGGCGCTGTGTCCTGGCCTTGACACGTGGGCCAGGGAAGAGGAGCCGGAGCCCGGATCGCCCTGCGCCTGGAGCCCACCCCACCTCTGAACTTGCCGCCTAATGACCCGCCTCGCTGCTGAGGTCAGTTCTGGTCAGACTTTTCGATACTTGCACCCCAAAGCGGCCGAGCTGCTTTGTAGTGCGATGCACACATACACCGCTTTACGTGTTTAACGTGGGTGTGGCGAGGCCCACAGTGGGCCTGTTGCAGTGGGCGTGAGGGCCACAGGGGTGATGACTGTCTAGGCTTTGTGGTCCTGTTGCGGCATTTCCATCCATGTTTCTCACCTCACGTCTCCCGAGGCCACAGGGCTCTCCCCAAACGTCCCGGCGCCATGGTGCTGGGGGCAGGCTCTGCTTAGTTGAGGGTCCCCCTCCCCAACCCCACTGCTTCTGTCTCCTCTGCGCCTCCCTCCTTCCAAAGGCAAAGCGGGGAAGGCGGTGACGCTGCGTGAGGAGCTGGGACGCCCGCAGGTGCCTTGGCGCTCCGGGCCGGTGCGTCCACAGGCCCGTGTGAGCGGAGCCCCCGACAGAGGACGACAGGAAGGAGACAAAGAAGGGGGCCAAGGCCCCTGCGGGCTGAGGATCCTCCAGCCCCGGTGCTGCCTGTGGGAGAGGGCACTGGTCTCAGGCCCGCCCCGCTCCCACGAGCGCACGCTCGCTCTCCGGAGGGAGAGCCGGGGTTTCGGCCCCGCTGCCGCCCGCCTTTATTTAAGGGGCGGAGAGTGTGCAGCTAGGGCGGCCGCGGTCCCAGGCCGAGCTGCCCCGAGCGTGCCTGCCACCTTCTGTTCTCCCTTCATAGCTGAGCATCAGAGGGATGGCCCTTCTGTAGGCGTTGACGTCCGGGTGATGAAAGGCAACCCAGCCCTTGTTTTGGAAGCTCACACCGAGGTCCTCTCCCCATGGCTCAGAAACGCCTGAGCTGGGGTCCAGCCTCGTGGTGTCTCCGGGCCACACCGGAGGGGGAAGAGCTGCCTTGGGCCGCACATGAAATACGTTGCAACATGTAATCACACAAGAAGATCTCATCCAGTTTTCAGTGCATTTATGATTTTGTGTTGGGCCCCAAGCACAGCCGTCCTGGGCGCGTGTGACCCGTGGGCCGCGGGTTGGGTACCCCTGCAAGGCACACAGTTTGGCAGGATGGGAGTCTTTCCAAGGTGCTCTGATCGACGCCCTTCCTGTTCAGAGTGCAGTCCGCTGACGGGCAGCACCGGCAGCACCGGCAGCACCTGGTAGTGCCGGTCCCTGGGCCCCTGCGCTGCGTCGGGCAGCGCAGGCGGACGATCGCGAAGGGGCGCGCCACTCCAGGGCAGGTGGCCTCGGTCTGAGAGCCGTCTGTCCGGGGGCTGCAGTCTCTGCTCCACCGGCGGGGGGCTCAGCGAGGGAGGGGAGTCCTTTCCTGTGCTTTACAAGGCCCATCTCTAAATTGGGAATCATCTTTTTCTTTTTAATAGTGAATAGGTGAAATGAGTGGCATTGTATTCAAATGCATCAAATTCGCAAGTTCCAAGGTGTCATATAAAGTATGTGTAAAAGTTGCATTGGCAAACATTTTTCGGTAATGACCGTGGGTGGTAGCGCTTTTAATCTCCCTGCGGAGACTGAGCGGCGGGAGCTGGGACGCGCGGGCTCCTCCCGCTCAGCCTCACTCCAGGCACCTGGGTGCGGCCGGTGGACGGGATTCTGAATGACACCCTCCCAGGGACAACTCAGTTTCCAAGTGCAAATTCCGACCACATGGGCGGGCCGCTCTCCCTCCCAGGCCCCGGTGAGAAATGAGGTTCTGCGCAGAACGAGAGGGCCTGTGACGTGGTGGCCGTTCCGGGGGGGGGCGTCTCAGCGTGGGAAGCAGCTCTTTCTCCCGGGGAAGGATTTGCTCGGGTGGAGTTGGGAGTTCACCCGTGCTCCGCGTGAGAGTTCGAGGAAGACAGAAGGGACGTAGAAAGACGGGAATGTTCAGTGTCGGTCGTTTTGAAGGGCTTGTTCCTGAGCCTTAACTATGCGCCGTCATTGGTACAGAGCGCGAGACTCCACCTCACGTGAGCATGGAGCGTGGGACCCAGTCGCATCTGTCCCCAGACACACCCCCTTGCCTTCCCGCCTTCCCGCCGCTGAGCGCGCCTCAGCCCACCGCAGCCCCGAGCCGGGGCGCCCCGGAATTCCATCTCAGTGGGGCAAACTCAGATTCTGGAGAGTCTGCTGGTGTGAACGTTAGGGCGGTCCAACCCCATCGTTCTTCTATAGGCAACGACACAGAAAGACAGATGCAGTCACTGTAGGAGAGAAACACTCAGCGCTTGAAAATAAGCATTTCTTTATTTGGGTTTCATTATGCGACACACAAGAGTATCTTCATAGGAGAGCAGGCCTTCCGTGTAGCACGAAAACTAAACAGTGGGCCTCCAGACGTTAGTTCCACTGAGTTTCTCTGCACACCCCACCCCCCAACCAAAGAAGAGGTTGTGTGATGCTGAGATGGCCCAGAATCACGTGCTCTGGACCGCGGCTTGTGTCGTATGGAGGGGGTTCCCGTGCGGGGCGCCCTGGGCTCAGAACTGCGGTCACCTTCCTGGGTTCATCGTCTTCTCGTCCATGAAAAGATTATAATAAAGGCCCGTTGCTGTCCTCTGACACCCCTTTCACCCTCACGTGAGCACGTTTCTACTGCTCTCAGGGAGACGCAGAGCAGCTGCCGCCTGGCGTGCACGCCGACGGGGGACCCAGCCACGGCCCCCAGCGCACGCGATGCCGCTCCAGCGCGCCGGCCAGGGCTCCCTGACACCTCTACCAGGGCGTGTTCCCCGGGGCCTCGGCAGGCTACGAAGGGCACACGACAGCGGCGGCCGTGCCCGGGGGACCCCGGTTCATTTTGGAGCCCGGTGAACTCCCCGACCTTGGACAAGGCCCCTGTTCTTCCTAGTTGTGTTTTCTCCCTTAACAAAACGGGTAGACTGAGATGCCCCCTAAATCCCAGACTTTGCCTTCTAGAGGACAGCAGAGCCTTCCCACTCAGGAAGGACAGAGGGCTCCCCAGGCTTTCCTGCTGGTCCGCACCCAGGCGCGGGCCAAGGACCTCACGGCAGGACCCCATTCGTCCCCTCAGCTCGTCCCTCCGGCTCCCCCTGACCAGGAAAACTGTCCCCTCTGCCCGCCCCCAGAGCCACCGGCAGTGTGCGCGGAGGGGAGAGCACAGGGCACCGGCTCACAGCCGGTGAACGAGTGGGTCAGAGTGTCACACGTGCACACGAGTGAAATGTGCACCTTGTTTGACTTCCTTTGACTATCAAAGGATTCCGTGATCAAGAATTGCCTGAACTGAAACACGTTGGCCACTCTTTACGTATTTTGCATAGGGCTTTTAAAAAAAATTTTTTTTGCCAACGTTCCATAGTTTGCTCATGATAACAGTAACAAGGTTCTCCTATCAAACACTCCTTTTATAGGGTGAAATAACATAATGGTAAAAGTCTTGTGAAAAAGAATTCAAAGTCAAAAATGCCCAACTCTACTGATAACCAGTTTTGCAGCTTGACTTCTGAAATACGCTAAGTCTTTAATTCTGGGCCATAACTAAAAAATTAGTTACAGGGAAATCTAGCTTAAGAAACTCCAACACACCGCCAAATTAACTAATAATGTTTGCATAGATAAATGTTGTGTCTTTAAGTAAGTACCATAAATAACAAATGATATTTAATAAAATGAGAGTGGAAAGTATAGGCAACAGTAATTACAAATCCATCAAACCCGGCCATTTGGCATCTGGGTTGCATTCGTAAAACCTGTGTTGGAGCCCTAGGAAATGAGCCTCCGCGGTGGGTTGTGTTGGCTCTTTTGTATCATGTTTTTTTTTCCTGAAAGTTGCAGTGGCTCATCTGCTTTTATATCGATCTAAAAGATGGCATTTATCCCATGTGTCCTTGTGGTAAAGGGATCAAGAAACAGATTAAAGGCTCGAGTACGAAGCACCGCTGCCCGTGGCGAAGGCCCTGGGAGAGGCAAACTCGGACTCACTGGATTTCCACGAAGGGGTTAAAGCATCGCCCACTGGGAGTGGGGTGGTCGTCCTCAGCGTTAACCCAATGAAAGCCAGAAGCAGGAAGCCAACAAGCAGGTCCCCACGCAGGCAGGCCGGCCTGGGCCTTGAATGGTATCATCTGTCAAGTTCCCAGCACCTTGCGGTGGTGAACACAAGACGCAGGTCTGTGTCGTGTGAGGACATTACACCCTCATTAGCCGAATGCTCCTCAAGCACAGAACACAGGGTTTCCAGCTTAATAAGAAGCAGCCCCTTGTCACCGCGCCTTCACTAGATAAATACGGAACGCAATACTAATGACCACTTACAGAGCTGATCCTGCTCCCAGAATCTCCATTCACATGGAACCCTGCAACAATTTATAGACCATATTATGCAAAACTTGTGTTGTTGCTTTGCACACTATTCCAATTTTTTTTTTTAAATGCTGCAACCCGTCAAAGGGATCTGAAATGACGTGGTTTGCAGTTTTTGCACGCAAAACAAATCTGAAGTCACGAGGGAAGGGCAAGGCAGAGCTGGGAGCCCCTCCTCCCTGTGCGCCTAGCAGAGCGAACCCCCCCCCCCCCCGCCGCCCCCTGTCCAGCCCCAGCCCCCCAGGCTGACGTGCGGAGAGGCCACCCCAGACCCGGGATGATTCATCCCCACGCCCGCCCAGCCCCAGCCCCGGGCCCGTCTCTAAAACAAAGGCTGCCAATGGCCCTGAGTTATGGATGCACTTTCTGTGCTGTGTGATCCCGTCCAGGAGAAGGTGTGGGGGGGCCGAAGGACATTTCACCTCCCATTAGAGGCTCGTCTTGAACGATAATCCCAGAAGATGAAACTGGTGCTGAACTATGACCTTCAATTTACAAATCATTTTTCAGAAGAATAAAAAAAAAAAGTTCAAACATCTTTTTGGCATTACGTGAATGGGCGGAATCTTTCACGCTTGCTTCCTGAGGCTGAATGGAGGCGGCCTGCCCTGCCGTTCCTGGGTCTGGAGACAGGCCCGCTCGGGGGGTTCAGATGAGATTTTATTTCAAACCTGGGTGTTTGAATTCTTTTTTTTTCTTAAAAAAACATAGCTGAGTTTAGTATATTCCTTCAAAACACAATAAATTCCTGTTCTGTAGCTTAAGGGATCCATCAGTAAAAATGTTGGTCTTTCATCTTTATTACCCTCCCATTAAAATGAAAGAAACCGGGACGCACTTCAGTTTAGCAGCAGCCGTTCGGCCGGTGCAGAGTCGCGACAAAGGGAGGGGCGTGTCCTCTCACGCGTCCGCCCGCAGGGGCCGCCGGGGCCCGCACACACGCACCGCCTTCGGTTAAGGCTGTTCCGTGGCGGCGAGGGGGTTCGGTCGTCGCCACGTTTTTTCCCGTTTGCAGCCATTTCCGGGGCAGAGCCGGTCAGGAACCTGCCCCCGCCCCTCGCGAGTCTGTGCCTCGGAGCGCCTGGCCCAGCCCCGGTCCGCCCTGCCGCTGCCGCGCGGTCTGCAAGGGGCAGATTAATGGCCGAGCCCCGCACTGGACCGGCTTTCCCTGTCCCCTGCACTGGTAACCCTTTGCTATAATGAGGACACAAAGAGCCTCGCATCAGGCCACTACCCTTCCTCATAACTCAGGAGCCTCGCAGTGGCAATAGCCTCCGGTGCCATTTGTCTTTAGTGCAGTTGTGACACTTCGGCATGATCCATAATTTGGCAGCTATTTACCGTGACATTTCCCTTCAGCGCAGCCATAACATTCAGTGAAGCTGTTATTTGGCCCCATTTACCATATAAATTGTATTGTTGTGCATGCATGCTAGCAGCTACATTAGGTACCTGAAAATGAGTAAATCTCGTGAAATAGATACGAACAGCGACTGGGCAGTAGGATTTCCTTGCTCCTCGGACGGGAGACAAGAAAAATGAATCACGGTCACCCAGGTTTCTGGATCACCTTTAATTGTCTTCCTATTTATTTAGCATGTGAGACACAGAAACCCCAGGGTTTGAAAAATAACCTGGCGGGCCCTGCCCTCGATTACAAAAGCACTGTGGGATTTCCGGGGCCACGGCGGGGGCTGCGGCAGCCTTCGGGGGGCGGGAGGCTGGGGGCAGGCGGGCAGGGCGGCTGCAGGTGTGAGTCGAGGGGAGGCGCTCGTCTCCGTGGGCTCCTGGGACACCAGGCGGCGGGGCACGCAGCACCTCGCCCCACCAGAACCCACGGAGGAGGAAGACGGGAACACAGGAGCGGGGGCTGCTACTCTGGCCCCCGATCGGAGGTGAACACACCTCCCGGGCCGGCCGCCTCTGCGGGGGAGCCACTGTTCTGCTTCTGGGGACGCTTTGCGCGGTCAGGCCCACCCCGGGCGTCTGTAGGGACCCCCAGGGATGGGCCTGGAGCGGCTTGCCCTTGCTGGTTACGGGGACCCTCAGTGTGGATGGGGTACACACCTTTTAGGTTGTTCGAGCCCCCCAACTCTGTCGTCCGCTCCCCACACCTGCTTTTGCCTACGTAAGTTCTGTTCGGCCCCAAGTTGCTGCTTTAAGGGAGGAGTGAAATTGTTCCTTCCAACAGGGGCCTCGCCTGGCAAAAGCTCCACCAAGTACAGGACCCTTCTTTAAAACAGGCCTGCGCTCACGTCCTCAGTTCTCCTAATACCCTAATGAAAGTCAAAGTTAGGGGAAAGGGCCTCCAACTTTCTGTTTAGATAGCTGGCTAGTAATTTCTAGGAAAAGAGGGGACCGTTTCCTGAGAATATGGACTCTGAAATACGACTGAGTTTGGCGCTCTGTCCCACTTATTAACTACCTATTAGCCCAAGACCAAAGTCTGCCAAAGCAAAGAATTTGTGAACTATTTTCAAGACCAATTTTAAAATCTCATCAAGCTGAAGACATACTGATTTGATCAGCCCTCGCATCAGGAATTAATTTGGTTCCCAGGAACAATAAAATCTGGAATGAGACTGTCTATGACCAAAGGGCTGAACATAAAGGTTTCTACCTCTGAGCTACAGAAGAAAGTTTTAGGAGCACGTTATTTTTTCAAGGGAGGTGGGGGGGGGGGCAAGAAAAAAGGAAGGAGAAAGAGAAACCCACGCATTAACACCATACTTTGGTTTTAAAAAATACTATCTCCGTTACCGACTAAAAATAAATTGGTCAGAGTGGTTCTGAAGCCTCAAGTACCTTTCTTTCCCCTTTGATTTATGCCGTTGCTCTGTTTCTACAGCTTACTGTTGACAGAGTGAGGTAATTCAACTACGATTTTCCCAGTGTTTTTCCTCGCATACATGTACTCGACAGCCCGGAACACGGACTCCAGGCCCGTGAACCTGCCCTCGGCGGACAGGTTGCCCTGGTCCACCTGGCACACCAGGTCGCCGCGGGCGCACATCTTCACCAAGTGGTCCATGGACGCTCTGTGCTCAGAAAGGTACTGGTTCAGAAAGAAGCCCTGGACGCTGGCGGATTTCCTCAGCAGTTTGACCGGTAACGTGCCTGCCTTCACGGGCGAGAGGCCCGTAGGCGTTTGGTAGCCAGAGATAAACCCAATCACTAGCAGGCGCCCCTTGACGGCCAAGGCGTCTACAGCCAGGTCGAACATGGCGCCCCCCACGGACTCATACACCACGTCCACCCCGCCGGGGTACTCCCGGGCCAGGACCACACCGACGGGCTCCGCGTTATAGTTGATGGGCCGGTCGCAGCCGATGGATTTCAGGAAAGCAGACTTTTCGTCTGAAGAGCAGGTGCCAATTACATGGCACTTGGCCTTCTTTGCCAGCTGCACGGCAAACTGGCCCGTCCCCCCGGCTGCCGCCGTCACCAGCACTTTCTTCCCTTCCTCCAGTCCTCCCAGCTCTTTGAGGCTGATGTGCGCGGTGGCCCCACTGACCAGCAGGGTGAGATACGCGGGCGTGGCCGCGGGCACGGGAGTGGCCGCGTGGGCAGGCACCACTGTGTACTCGGCGAAAGAGCCGGGGGCCATGTAGGCCACCGCCTGGCCCACGGCGTACCTGGCGCTGGCAGACAGGCCCAAGGCGACCACCTCACCCACGCCTTCGAAGCCCACGTCAAAGGGGGTCTTGACTGAAGGGTCATATCGTCCGGCAGCGTAGTTGACATCAGATGCATTAACACCGACAAATCTAGAAGAAAACAATAGATACATTAAGGTGTTTTCTTCTCAAAGCCTTTACAGTCCTCTTCGAAGAGCCCCTCTGACTCCAAGGCCGGGGAGGGCTGGCGGCGAAGCCAGGCACGCGGGCAGGGCAGGAGACGCGAGTCCCAGGTTCCGCTGAAGGAGTAGACAAGTTATTATCAGTTCAGCAGGGATTTGCGGTCAGAGTTTTGCTGTCATCAGTTTAAGAGTAATTTCAATCACTTTAAACATCAAATTATTTATTTCGCATGTCACGTATTTCCCTCCTCTTTCTTTCAAACGGAGAAATAAATCAAAACAAACAAACAAAAAATGTCAGGAAGCTTTCTTATCCACAAACTTCACCGGAGCTGAGCTGGAAATTAATTGGCCTCTTAACAAAGATGTTAAAAACAACAGTGGATAAAATATTTTCAAAGAAGCAGACTTGTATTGATTTCGGCCACAATTCACCACTCCAGATAGTAACAGCCATGGCAATGGTATTATTAAAGACTGGGGCGATGCGCAAGGCCGTCACTGTGGGGTTGTTTCAAGCATTGTTAGGAGTCACGGCAGCAAATTTTCTTTCTTATGTGACGGTGTCCAGTGTGAAAATATGCGCTTTGATTAATTGAACAAAAATTGTCTCATAAGGGGAGAGAGATTTTATGGAACATTCAACATTTTACAGTCCTTTTCAGATGAAAAGGAAGGCAAATCGTCACTATATTTTTCCTCAACAAGAAGCAGAGACCTAAGTTGATTAATACCAGATGATTATTTTCACTTTGGTATCCAGAGTCAATTTAATTGCGAGGCCAGTACTTTTACCGGCTTTTTTTCATCTCGGTATACCTCATAACAAAAATATCCTGGTACGTACGGGGGTGGGGGGAGCCGTCTACCAAGAATGCCAGGAGGTGGCTCAGACACATAATGGACGACCCCCAAAATGTCGTTTCCACCTGTAATGCAGGGAAGGGGCGCTGGTGCCCGGTGGCAGGAGGAAAGCTGGTAAGTAGGTCATTTTAGAATAATTCACTGTTAGTTTAACTTAATAAACCCGGACTGCTCTGTGCAGGGATCCGCTTCTGCAGAACTGGGGGCCACACTTGGCCCTTAAAAACGCTCCCCACAGGCGGCGGCCTGTGCAGCGACCGACCGCGCCGAGGGCTCTCTGCCTCTCTGCAGAGCGCAGTGCAGCACAGCGAGCAGCACGCAGGGAGCCACTCTCCCCAGCGCGCAGGCTGCTCTCAGAAGTTACGTCCCAGCAGCCTGCGCCACGGCAGAACTCCACGCCGCAAATGATACACAGTAATGAGACGTGCGGGAAATGCTGTTTGCTGGTTTCTCTCTTGGCATTTAATGCCAAGATGCTTGCGTTCTGCTTGGGGGTGGGGGAGGTGCAGCCTGCTTGCTCTCCTTGGAGGCACCCAGTTCTCCAGGCCTGGTCTTTGTAGAGGGGGCCAGATTCCCTGAGCAGGCAGGAGGCTGGTCTCCCCAGAAGGCAGCCAGGGCCGAGCCCAGAGGCAGCGCCTCTCTGTGACCTGCCTGGGCTCTAATGCAGACTCTGGGGAGGCTTCTTATGCTGGAAATGACCAGGCCCCGCAGGTCCCCACAAGGAACCCTTCCCGCCCCCTCCCCCCAGTCTTGTCCCTCGGGTGCTTCTGCCCGCAGCCTCAACTGTTGAGGCTGCCTTTGCTCTGCGAGGAGACCCCGCCTTGGACTCTGAGGGACGCCTGGGTGGCAGCCAGCCCCTTGGATGCCGCCCTCGGGGCCCAGGAGCTGGAGCCAGGGCTGGGGGCAGCGTCCTGGCTCGCCTGGGCCCCACGCTGTGGCTGTGGTGGGCCTGCCACTTCCTGGGCAGAGGTGAGACCCAGCAGGGCGCTCCCCGCGCCAGGAGACAAGCCGGGGAGAGGGCGCCGGACCCACCGGCACGGAGCGGGCCCAGCCGGGTGTGGAGACAGGCGCTGCTGGGAGCTGGCGTAGCTGCAGCCCACCAGCAGAAGCTCGAGGTTGCCTGCAACAAGTCAAACGTTGCAGTCGAGCGGGGACGTCCACCAGCGCAGCGACAGGGCTCTCGCAGGCCCGCTGCCGCTGTCTCCCCAGAAGTCGGTGCTTCCCGCCTGTCTCCCTCGGACCTGCGGGCCTCCGCGGACAGCCCGGCCCTCCCGCCGCCCCGCACCGCTCCTCGCCCCCGCCGCCGCCCAGAGGCTCCATCCACGTCTGGGACTCAGGAGTGCGCCGGGGCCCTGCCCCCCGCGCCGGGTGAGGGCCAGGCGCAGGCCCATGGCCATGACCTCGGCCCAGCCGGCAGTGCGGGTCCTCGGCGCACTCACCCCGAGCTGTGGCCCGGGGCAGTCATGTTCCGGAGGAGCCGGGGCACCCAGCGCCCGTCGGCGCAGCGGCCACCCGACGGAGGACCCCCACCGGTGGTGTGACTGTGACCTTGGCCTCATGGGCACCCCCGTTTTCTGTTCCCCAACCCCCACCCCGGGCCCTGCCTTCTCCTAACTCACGCATGGTGGGTGAAGGTGTCTCAGGCTGGTGGTGAACCCGGGCCCCCCCACCGCACCCTCTCCAGCTCCCACCAGCCTCTGTGTGTCCCCAGACCCGTCTTGGCAGGGCCGGGCCCCCAGGCTGGTGGGAGTCTGCCTGACGTGCCTCCGTGCTCACCTGGGCTTGGGGAGGGCTGCCTGAGAGCCAGGAGCCCGCAAGTTCTACCCCGCCAGAAGCCAGTTCAAGAGCCTCGGTGCCAGGGGCGAGGGGTCCCCGGAGAGCCGGGGGAGGGAAGGAAAGACCCACCGGGAGGGTGCGTGCCGGGAGGCTCCCCAAGAGCCCCTTTAATTTAAAATCGGTGCTTTTGGCGAGTGCAGGGTCCCAGCAATCCCAGAACAGGGCCCACCCAGAGGGGCAGTGGAGGAGCCCCGGGGAAAAAGGAAGGCATGTGGCGGGCTTTCCCTCAATATAGATCCTTCTGGACTCACCCCATTTATTTATATTAAAAAGCACTGGATCTCTTCATGTGGACTGGGAAACAGGGCCGTCCTGCGGGGGCGGGGGGGGGGTAGGAGGCCTCTTCCCCCGAACAAAACCGAAGGCGAAGGCTCTGGTTGGAAGCAAACGCCTTTGCTACTGGGAGGCAAAGTGAGTCCCAAGTCGTACAAACCGGACTCACATTTTTCTTTTTTTAAAAAAAAATACAAAATAAAAAAGAAGAAGGAAGAAGGAAAAGGGAGAAGAAAAATTTTGGCCTGGAGAGTGCGCGGAAATACTGCTCTCCTCCCGTGAGCAACAAACCGTTTATCCCAACGCCTTCCCCATCCCCCTTCTCCTTTCCCTCCTGCAAACTCTTCGCTCCATTATCTTACCCAGGAGCAGAAAATCGTTAGGAATATTTGGGAACGAAATAATGTGTCGCTATGGTTCAAAAAAAGCTAAAAATAGCGCTCCAGCTGACTTCCCGGGGGGTGTTACTCCCTTTCCTTTTCCTCCCCAAGGCTGGGCCTCGAGGAGACACCGAAGCTGTCGGGGCGCAAGGACCAGGAGGGCCAGGCCCAGAGGCAGGGGCGCGCCTGGCAGGCTGGGGGCAGCTCAGGCGCCCCTTCTCGCCCTTCCTAAGTGGTCCCCTCGGCCAGCCCGGTCCTCCTCGGGCAGAAAAGCACTTCCCTGCCTGTGAAGAAAGACCTGTTTTCCGTTGCGAGGTTGTGAGATGTACAAAGGGCTCCCCTGAAAGGAAGAGTCAGACCTCCACACACCTTTCCAAATAAGTGCATTTGGGCTTCATCCATTCACTCCAGAGCAGACTTCATCATGATAAAATGGAGATGCTCGTGCATAACATTTTCATGCAATTAACACTGTTCTGGGGACATTTGGTCTAGAATTAAGATGAACTAACCTGCAGTGAATTATTAAGCCTCTATTCTTGAGAGGGAGAGAGAGGGAGAGGAAAATGCCACCCCCACCGACAGCGTCTGCGAGAATAAAGGCTCTTCCTGCAGTCGGGGTAGCAGCAGAGTCGCCAGCAGAGTGGGGAGGAGGGGAGGCCGAGGTCCCCCCTCAACCCCCCAACAGGCAGAAAGCTGCCTCCATTCTCTTTCTGCTGCGGGCTTCAAGGCAGAAGTTAGAGGTCAAGTTGTACATATCAATATACTTACTATTTACGTTAAAGGGATTCTTGGCATAGGTGGCCGGGAAAGGCATCGATCTTAAAGCAGCCCCGACTGATGAGCTCCGAGCGTGACAGCCGGTGGTCCGGCGCTCTGGCCCGGGAAGTCAGGGATTCCTGCCGGCGAGGCAGCGCCGGGGGTGGGGGCGCCCTGGCACCAGGCAGGGACGGGGACAGCGAGGGGCGGCCGTGAGCGCGAGCGGAGGGGAGCCTCAGGAGGAAGGACGCCGGCGGAGTGGAGGCCGGAGAGCCCGCACCGACGACGGCGGCGGCGACAGCAGCCTCCGTCCAGGGCTCGGGTTGCGGTCCCACCTCGCCGCGGCCGGTCGCGCGCTATCCCGCACCTTCCCGCCGGCGGCGAGGCTCGGCGGGCCCCTCCCCATCCCAGACCCCGTTTCTAAAAGGGATCCTACTGAAGACCTCGTGTGCGCCAGAAAAAGGAAACCAAAGACTAGGAAACTTTTTGCCTGCTAGAGCCCGTGTGGAGGCTTTTCAGTCTGGGGGCTCATCTCCGCTTCCAGCAAATCGCTCGTGTGTCTTTCACGTTCTGCGCGGGCGCGCACAAACCCTCCTTCCTCCCTTGGCAGGACCCGCGTCCTGAAGGGCCGTAGCATCTCACCCTATGATGCACAGATCTTCTGCTTCCACCCTGGCAGACTTTTTAAAGGACACGCGCATCCCACCCTTTAAAGCACCTCCTCCCAACCTCGACTCAATCCCCCCTCCCCGAGGCTCACTAAATGTTCACGTTTCCAACCAGTTTCCAAAAGTTTGACATTGTGATCAGAATTCTTTAGTTTTACAGTCTTATCTGGAAGGCTGATTTTGGAATCTCCAAAATGGCCCGATGCAACGTTGCATCAAGCTCCTTAGGCAGAGCACACACCGCCCCTCGTCCTTGCAGGGGACGCCGAGTGCTTCCTAGCGCACAATTCACAACAGAGTTACCGTCAGAACTTTCTCCTCCCCTTGGGGTGTGATGCAGCCTGAAGCTGGAAACACTGCAGCCCCTCCGGCGGGACCCTGCAGGCGGGGGAGCCCTGCCCTTGCGAAGGGGATGGAGGAACCCGGCGCACACCCCGCCGGCCAGTCCGGCAGCGAGGCGCCCCATCCGGAGATACCCGCGGGCCTGGCTCCCACAGAGCGAGGTGCCTTCCCTTCCTGTTGCTTCCCCGGTTACTGACCATTAGTGGGGCGGAAGCACATTAAGGTGGGGAATGGAGCGGTGGAAAAGACAGAGGTCGGGCCACGACCCCAGGGTCCCCGAGGGTCTGCAGACCGTGCGGGCCGATGCAGCCATGCCCCCGCCCCGGCCCGGCCGCCCAGGACGCGCGCCACACGCCCTTCGTACACTCTGGGGGCACAGACAACAGTCACACGGCACTGACAACACTGACGACCCCGGCGAGGGGCACACCAACACACTCAGAGACAGGCTCCGCCACGGCGAGGCGACTGCCAACCTGGAGCGGACAGGAAAAGCCAGCCGGGTCCCTGGCCTTCCTCCGAAGCACGTCACCGAAACGTCGCAGTCTGTGTCCAGGCTGCTCCTGCTCCACCCTAAAGATTATGGGAACGCGGGAGCCCTGGGTGCGCGTGGGTGGGCCGGGCGGGAAGCCTCCGCTTCTGGGTCCCGTCGGTTTTATTTCGGGAGCGGGAGGGGGCGGAGGGAGGGCTGGTGGAGGGGAGGGGAATCCCAAATTAAAATAACCCCCAGTTATGAGGACGTTCAGTGGCATCGGATATTCACACCAGCAACAGTCTCATTACATTCGCCTTCGCCAGATGGCGGCGGGTTCAACTTCCCGAGATCTCGCAAAGTCAGGCTGTGCGCCCGAGAGCGCCGGGTGCGGGGACCGACAGCCCAGGAGAGGCGAGGCCGGGGCGAGCGCGCGCGCCGGGCTCACCGGTTTCGGACGAGGAGGTCTCCGTCCCCCGGGAGTGGCACCGGGCAGTCCCGGAGCAGGGTGACGGCCTCGCGGAAGTCGGGGCTCAGCCGAGTCACCACCAGCTTCTGCATGGCGTGGGGGATGGCGGAGCCCTGGAAGTCCAGGAAGTGGCGGGCGTACGACATGTCGACGATGGTTCTGGCCCGGGCGGACGCCCACCGCAGCATGGCCCGCGCCTCCGCCCGCTTTCTGCGCCGCCGCAGGCCAAGGTCGCGACCGGCCCGGGCTGCTGGGCTCGGCTCGGCGCGGGCGGGCGGGCGGAGCCGGAGGGTCCGCCCCTCCTCCGGCCCGCGCCCTCCCTTCGGCGCCCCCCTTTCCCCTCCACGCCTGGCGCTCGCCCCCCTCCCGCGCGCAGCTCCGGGAGACCACGCAGCCCCCGCGGTTCCCGGACGCGCCACCCCCGGGGTCCTGGCCGGGGACTGCCGCCGGCCCGGTAGCTGCTCCTTTAATCTTTTTGTTTTGGTTTGAATCTGCTCGGCGCAGACTGGCCAAGGAGCCTCTCCGCCCTCCCCCTTCCTCCGGGAGCCGGGGAGGCACCGGATATCCCCATCCTCCCCAGGCTCTAAAAGCCGGATTTGACTCCTCTAAAGGGTGAGGGGGGCGACGAAGGGACCCGTGCGTCCCGCAGTCGCCGCGGTCCCGAGCCGCCGGCAGCCCCGGGCGTTCTCGGAGGCGCGGCGCCCGGCGGCCGGCACAGGCGCCTCCCCTTCCCGTGCGAAGCGTTCACTTCCTTGCAAGGTGGTACGAATCAACCCCGAGCACGGCCGGGGCGGCGGGGCACGGCCGGGGCCCCGGGCTGCGCAGCGAGCCCCCGCCTCCGCTGAGCGCGCTCAGACGCCGAACTGGGGGCGGCGGGGGTGGGGGTGCCTAGCACACCCTG